>NW_026651595.1:1826620-2129807 GCF_030265065.1 Corythoichthys intestinalis | reverse complement strand
AATAGTTTTTGTTGCAGTTTGCCCCTCCAGTGTTTAACTCGATGACATTAAAAGGGAAGAATTCCAGCAGAGGGCAGTCAGTGGTAATTAGTAGTCAAGACTTGTTAACTTTATGGCGTGAAGAGTTAGAATAGATAATTTAAAGGGGGTCAGTGGAGGAAGTGATCATACAATTGTTTTACCTATCACCCCTACGGTTGCCCCGAAGTGCAAACACAACGGCAAATTCAAAAACATAACGGCAACCCCCCCCCCCCCCCCCCAAAAAAAGCGGCAAATTCAAAAACGGCATATCAAAAAACACAACGGAAAATCACTTAACAAACGACAAATTAAACACAACAGCAAACACATCACAAAAAACAAATTAAAAAACGTAACGACAAATCGGAAAGCACAACGGCAAATCAAAAAACAATATTACATTAAGAAACTGGAAAAGGTAGGTGCCAGTCAAAAAGTACACTCATCGTTGATTGGACAAACCTACCGGAAAGGGTAAGTACTGATAAACTAGTATGTTATTCTGCTTCTTGAAAATGAGCATTACCGAAGACGCAAAGGTGGCTTCTGCTATAAACTAATATTTTTACTTGAGACATACTGTACGTATGAATTAAAATATTGAAGTATGACTTCATACGTATGTTCCGAATAAAAATAATTATTTATATGAATGAATATTATATTGTTGAGACACTTGGAGTACCACAGGTGCTGCGATGGGATGGTGTGTCAGCGCGACTTTCCTATTGGTGCGTTCGATGTGGCAACACGACGCTCCGATCAGTTGGATTCGCAGGCACATAAACGTGTGGGTTAACTGACAACATGATTGTAAATAGCGTAGCTTAACAGAAATAATATGCTTCCCTGAATCAAATACAAGAGTCAAACTCACTTTTCACACATGCTTTATTTACACTGCACTTACCCGTGTCAATGGAAGCGTTGCGTTGCCACATCGAACGCACCAAAGGGAAAGTCATGCTGACACACCATTGCAGTGCCAGCGGTACTCATACTGATGCTACAATAAAGTATTCATTCATATAAATGAATATCTTTTATTCGGGACATGCCTATGAAGTAATATTTTACTTCAAACATACGTGGCGAATAAAAATATTTATTAATAGCGGCAGCCACGTTCGTGTCTTTGGTAATGCTCGTTTTCAAGTACCACGACAGAAGCGGAAAAACTTCCAAGTTCTTCAGTACAGTACATACTAACCTTAACAGTAGATTTGTCCAATTAGCGATGAGTGTACATTTTGACTGATATTCACCTTTTCCGGTTCCTTAATGTAATTTAGTTTTTTTATTTGCCATTGTGTTTTCTGATTTGCCATTGTTTTTTAATTTGCCATTGTGTTTTCTGATTTGTCGCTGTATTTTTTTATTTGCCGTTGTTTTTGCATTTTCCATTTTGTTTTTTGATTTGCCGTTGTGTTTTTTGATTTGTCATTTTGCTTTTTTGATTTGCTGTTTTGTTTTTTAATTTGCTATTTTCATTTTTTAATTTGCCGTTGTGTTTTGAGCTTCAGGGCTACCATACACACCCTATAGTTGGCCTTGTATTGTTCTTCTGTAGCAGCAAATAGCATTGGTAGGTACCCTATTCAGTGATAAAATCGCCAAAGTATTTGATGAAGTCTGACAAAACGGCTTGCAAACTTTGCCACTCTTTTAAAATATCCAACAAATCTATGGAACACGGATGCCAGATTAAGCAGCTTCCAACCCTATTGGGTTATTTTCTAGCATTATATCAAGACTCTGGGAGTAATAGAAATTAATTAGGTGAGTTGATCCAATTTGGGCTGCTTCAGACAAAATTATGCTGCCCCTAAGAAATATCAATTAGCATTGACATGCCAAAGTAAGGAAAATATATATTAAAAAATCATATAGGAAGGGAGAAATACAGTATTGATTGGTTTTAACCAGTGATGTTTTGGCAGCTCTTTTAATTTTAGTCTTAATCATATTGTAGTCATTTCAAGAATACTCCTCTCCAGGCTTGCTTGTATTGAAACACATGGTAAGATTTGTTTTCTTATTTTGGTAAGAGAGAATGTGCAATGTTGCTTTAGCCTTAAAAGGTCTGTGCTGAGTAGTCATGACACTAAATGTGACTCTGTAAGCATAGCATTTGCGTTAGTATTTAGCATTGTGAGCATCATCTTAAACCAGACATGTCCAAAGTTCGGCCCGGGGGCCAAATGCGGCCTGTGGTCAAATTTTATCCGGCCCCCAGCCTCTGTCATAAGATCAATAACATCTGGCCCGCACACAGACTTAATAAATTGGTCAGCAGTACCACCACCAGCATATGAAGTAGCTTACACCCTAAATGCTCCTCCTCATTTACCCAATAAAAGGCAGCAGCACTCAAAGCAACATTACCCCGTGTGACCCTTTACTCCCAATTTTCTAAAATGGCGACAATCAACCAAAAAAGTTGACTGCGACGGCCGACGCTTCAAGGATAGGTGAAAATTGGACTATTTCTTCACTAAAATACACAACAACCATGTCTGCCTCATTTGCAAAGAGACAGTCGTTGTTTTTAAAGAGTTCAATGTGAGGCGATATTACCAAACAAGACACGCTGACCTGTACGACAAGATTACAGGCAGCGAGAAATTGAAGCAACTTGAAGCTAGTTTAATTTCACAGGAGTAGTATTTCGCTAGAGCCTTAGAGTCGAAAGAGAACGCCACAAGGCTAGTTGCGAGATTGTTGAAATTATTACCGTATTGGCCCGAATATAAGACGGCCCTGATTATAAGACAACCCCCTCTTTTTCAAGACTCAAGTTTGAATAAAAGACTTTTTGAAAAACAAATTAATTTTTATACAGAAAATAATTACAGTGATGAATGATTATAACAGTACATTTGAGAGAAAAAGCATGTTATTCTGCCTCATTCAAATCTTAATATCAGAACATTTAAATATGTAAACGAAAGTGCAATCACATTCGTAAATGAATGGCTTCTGGTTTTTGAAATAAACCAATCTATTGTGATTAAACAACAAAATTGCAATAACTGCATTACCCATCAAAGTGAAGTCTAACTAACTGTAGTCTTGAAACAAATCTGAAAGGAAAAATATTGCAAAAAAAAATAATGCAAACTGGTTAAACTTGAGAGTAGCTGAGATCTGTCATGACAGAACATTGCTTCAATGATATCTGGCGCCATCTAGCATCGTGAACGGGCATAACGTCTAGACCACGAATATAAGACAACCCCCACTTTTTCAGTCTTATTTCCATGCAAAAAACACCGTCCTATATTAGGGCCAATACTGTAATTAAAAAAGGTAATGAGGCAAATGTGACACACAGAATGGCTTGCTAAACTTTGCTTAAATATATTGTTCTATGTAAAGGTTGTCAACCAAGGTTGGCCCCCCACATTTTTACCACACCAAATCTGGCCCCCTTTGCAAAAAGTTTGGACACCCCTGTCTTAAACTCTTGGACGTTTTTTTTCCCTCTACATACACTTCGTGGCGTCCAAATGGATATAATTAATTCAAAATAATGTACTGTTTTCTTGCTGAGCGTGTATTATCATCTTAAGATGGAATTGTCCTAGTAGATGCTGCAATATATGCTCGCCTGTCAACGTTCATTCAAAATTGTTTATCTATTTTAAAACTTTTTAATCTTACATAAGAAAACATTTTGAGTAATCTTTGACAAAAACTAGATGGAGATGAACCCATTATGAAATGACTAAAGTACAACTATGACTAAGTAAGTAAGTCAAGTAGTAATTATTTTCTTCCAAAAGACTACGACTAAGACGAACATTAAAAGGGCTGCCAAAAAAAACCCTGTTTTGTACGTACCCCAAGATTTTCTGGGCCAGTGTAAAGCTGAATTTATTGCCAAAAACTGACGTTCTGTCAAATTTGCAGTCCTCTTCCATTTTTAGCAGGGAGTCTGGTCTACTATTCTATAAGGCAAGAAAAGAAATATGTCACATAAGCATACAAATATTGATAATGACAGACAATTAACAAACTGTGTGCTATGATAGGAATATGCAATTAAGGGGAATAGGATAAAACAAAAACTAGTGTGGCCAGGTAGTGGCATAGACTACAAGATACTTGACGAGTCACATGAGGTATTGTCCGCGCACAGGTAGGGGGGCTGTGTGAGTCAACTTCATTTATTAGAAGTCGATGGGGATGATTCTCATACATAATTTTGAACTGAACTGTGAAATTACCTTCAAAATGTACGAAATCTGGACCACATACTAACAACAAGGATTGTCTCAGGACTGATTTGTTCGAGGACTCAAGGTAATTATTATATTTTTCGTACAATGCATGCATTTTGAAACGTCGTGAAAAAAATCAATGGGAGCAATTGGCGTCATTCTTCGACAAATTTATGTATAATAACTGCCCGGTTTTTGCTTGTAACCAAGAACTGAGACTTTTTTTACGTCCATATCTATAAAGAATTTAGTAATTTAAGCATTTATTCACAAGAATTTTGAACGGAAAACGCCATTGTGGGGCAGACTCCTTATCATAACAAAGCTAACAGACTAGTTTAATTCTCCGACAGATTTAAGTTAAAGTGAACTCACGCTGCCCGTTTTTTTCTTTTAACCAAGAATCGAGACTGTTATCCAGCAGTGTCTTACAATTACAAAATGTACTGTGAAAAGTTATTGTTTTCCTCTTCAAGACAGATCTAGTCAATTATTTAGTGTACATATGTAAACATTGTACTTGCATGTTTTTTTTATTGGTATTTTTATTTTAAGTCAAGAAAATGTTCTTGTTATTTTACTTAATCAGAATGTGTACTGTATTTTTGTTTAGTCAAAAGAAAACTCTTTACCACCTTCGACCTGCTTTTAGTCGACTGACGTTAAAAAATGGACCTTGTATGAAGAAATTTGTATTTGAGGACCCCTGCCATAGACTCTTAAATGGGCTGAGGTCAGGACTGATTCAATAAACTGCTGAGAAGCTGGGAAAAGTTACAAAAGTGTATCCAAATTTTAAAACGGACAAAGTACTGTTGTCTCTTTTCGAAGGAATAGCTGCTACGTAAAGATGACTGCAAGATCACAGTGCATACTACCTAATAACGCATAGACAGACTACCATATGGAAGGATCAGGCCAGTAGGTCAGACCCAGACCCCCTACACGACAAAAAATAGTGGAAAATAAATGGAAAAGGAGTCTTGCATGACAGCCAACAGCTTTATTGTCCAATGGGGATAAGTGTGTGTGTACGTGTGTGCGTGTGTGTGTGTGCGTGCGTGCGCGAGAGAGAAATAGTGCATCTGTGAGGGACTGTGTTTGGCAGCTGTTGAGCCAATCAGATTTGTGTATATCTACACATTTCTTTGGCCATTTTGTTTAAATACCTTTTATTTTGTCTCTATATACCGTGTAAAAATGCTGTCTCAAGAGCATGAGAGCGCTACTAGTTCACACTTATGCATGCAAAATTTTATACCATCAAATTAAAATGATCTCCAGTTTTTCGTGGTCTATCGGTGTCAAATAAAAACTAGGTAATGTTGACGACAGCGCTCTATGTGATTAATCACGCCGGCGTGATCATAGTACTTGAAGAGGTTAAAGATTGTGATTGTTGCGCTGCTATATAACCCCTGAATTTTCATAACTGTTGGCAATGTGACAACAGGCCTTCCAATCAAAGTACTGGGTTGCTTATATATAAATGTAATAAACATCAAACATGAAGAGTAGGCATCTGAGTCTCATTTCCACAGATGACAATTTTTGTAATTCATTAAGGATTGCGTATTGTGAAAACGGTGAATGCCCGTCCTGTTATATGTGGGAAGAACTGTAATCGGTGTGCTGATCATTATTTAAAACAACATTTTGTCAACGCTATTGCTTTCAAAGGAGTCAAGATTAGTTATTAAATGCCAATGTTCATTTAAATGTATCCCCATTGAAAAGTAAATGCATTTTTGTGCCAGCACAGACCAGGCTGCATTATTTGAAATTTTGTAGGATGGTCTGCACCTGTTTAGTGTAGGTGGACCAATGCAGCAATGGTACATGCAACTGACAATTTTTCAATGAAGAGAAGGTATAAATTTTGACGCATTGTAGACTGTCGTTAGGCTGACAGATACACAGCCTAGCCATCAAGTGAAGTAGATGTCACTGTGTTTCATTCATGACTATTTGACCAGCGTGCATCGAACGCAGCGGCTCCATTTCACTGCTGAGATGTCCATAAAGTCAAGTGATCAGCCTCATAGGTCTTACGTGCTTCCTCAACCAAATGTGCATCTACCTTTCACTGAGCAAACAAAATCTTCCTGTCAGGTATAGAGGACGAGCTGTGCCAAAAATGTCACTGCTAGATGGGATGGCATTTAGACTGGTTAATGGGTGCAAACATGTGCTGGTGATCACTCCCTTATCTGGTGCATTTGGTCCTCTTTTCAAAGCACAGGTTTGCGCTTGTCCATAAAATTACCGAAATCTGGTCCAAAACACCTCTTTGTCTAGTGCAGGCTAGAGTTCTAGATTTGCAGTTCTAGATCCAAGCTCCATGAATGCATCACGAAGATGGCCCCAAGAGATGAAGCACTTAGTGAATGTCTCAGGCACTGGAAACTGGAAAAATAGGAGTTGGAGGAACCACCATGGGAGGAAAAACCTCTGCATGGGATGTACCACCGACAGATAACTGAAGTGGCAGATCTGAACAAGTCCTACCAATGGTTAGAGAGGGCCGGACTGAAAGATAGCACAAAGGCACTTATCATGGCAGCACAGCAGCAGGCCTTGAGCAGGAGAGCAATAGAGACCCAGATATACCACACCAGACAGGATCCCAGGTGCAGGCTGTGCAAAGAGGCCCCTGAAACAGTGCAGCACATAACAACAGGGTGTAAGATACTGGCAGGAAAAGAATACATGGAACGCCATAACCAAGTAGCCGGTATAGTGTACAGAAACATCCGTGCAGAGTATGGACTGGAGATCCCTAGATCGTAATGGTTCCCCACGGAACACCTCCCAAGGTGGTGGAAAATGAGAGGGCTAAGATCCTGTGGGACTTCCAGATACAGACTGATAAGATGGTTGTGGCCAACCGACCGGACGTCATGTAGTCATCCCCAACGTTGGCAATATCAGGAAAAAGGAACACGAGAAACTAGAGAAATACCAAGGGCTCAAGCAAGAGCTGGAGAAAGGCTGGAAGGTGAAACCAACAGTGGTGCCTGTGATTAAGGCAGCACTGGGAGCAGTGTCCCCCACACTGAAGAAGTGGCTCCAGCAAATACCTGGAAAAACATCAGACATCTCCGTCAAGAAGAGTGCAGTCTAGGAACAGCAAAGATACTGCGCAGGACCCTCAAGGTCTGGTAGAGGAACTGAGCTTGAAGATAAACAGCTACCCACCTTATCAGGGGAGGGACGGACGGACGGACGGACGGACGGACGGACGGACGGACGGACGGACGGACAGACAGACAGACAGACAGACAGACAGACAGACAGATAAAGCTGTCATCTTTTGTGTTGTCTGGGGATTTGTACCCCTGCCAGGGTCACACATGGAAAACAGGACGTAGGTGAGGGACCAGACCAAGTAAGGCTCAAAAGAGTGCTCATGGGGAAAATTACAGCGGGTCATTGAGGGGTGTAATTGGGAGGAATCAACCCCAGTCCGATCAGAACCCGAGCAGTTTTGGATTTCTTCACTCCTGACAGATTTTCCACGACAAACACCATGTTCAAGCATAAGGGTGTCCATACATTTGTCCATTTTGCTGCAGCACGGCATGGTGCGGTTGGCAGCTTCCCATGCAGCCTACAACCACTGCTTAAAAAATTGTTGAAGAATTTTCCAGTGGAATTACACCAGACCAGATCCGATGGATTTGGTAAGAGAGATCTGCACAGTGAAATGTGCATTTAGAGACCTTTTCCCCTGAGGGTGATCCAAACCATGCCGGATAAGCAGTCTACATTGTGTCAGATGTCCTCTTTGGGGAGTTGTAAAAGTGAATCTTTCGCTCAAGAATTTTTCTCTTGCAAAAGTTCTGACACTATTGCTGTGCCAGTCCATCTATAGCAGTGTATACTAATATACCAAATTCCAAAAAACGTGAGGTGCAGTCTGCACTGACGCAAAAATGCATACAAGTTGTGTTTTACACCAAAGTGTATGGGAACAGTCAAGGGAAAAAGGCTCTATGCCTTTAACAATGTTCAGTGTAACTCACCGTGATTACCATGAAATAAAAAATCACAATCACTTGGAAATACGCAAAAAAGAGATTTTTTTTTCCTATTATTGCCACAATTTATCAGTTCACTGTTCCAACTTTATAAATAACAACGGGCATGATACTGAGTAATTTTTTTTTACCACTACAAACCTCATTCATGTTATTTTGCTTGTCAAAATGATCTAAAAAATGATTAAAAAAAAAAAAAAAAAAAAAAAATCTCACCTTGTATTTCCATTTTGCTTCAGTCTTGTTTTTATTCTGCTCTCTAATTTCCAACTTTTTCACATCATTTTGCTTTAACGTTTCTTTTTCTGACATCACAATATTCTTCAGACCCTGGAAAAAAAGGGAAGGTATCGGTTTTACTGATATATTATACAACCCCAACCACCACCCCTTGTGATACTTGCGGAATGCAAGATTGCAGGTCATATTCAAAAATTACGGTACACTCGTATAATAGTAAAATGAATTTCTGACAAACAACAGATACAATGGTACCTCAATATACGAAAGCTTCGGTACACGAAAAATTCATTTTAAGTAAAGTTTTTTTTAAAGCTATTTTCGCGTCATATTACGAAAATGTATTCATCACAGATAAGATAATACGTACCGTTATAGATATTTCCCACTCGCAGCATGTAACTACATTGGTCCCTCATTTTCCATCCAAATGAAAATCCGCAAAGTATAGGGGGAGCTTATTTATATCATTTTTTTTTTTTTTTCCCTCCATTTTTAGTGTGTTCAATGTATTTATTTAGGAGTTAACAGCATTGGAAAGAGATACATATAAGACAGGTTTTTTTCCTCCTTTTTTTCCCCAAAGTATTAAAAAAACAACCTTTTATGTACAGTATATGGCGGAAAACACTCAGGTGACTTGAAGTTCCGCTGTGAGATCCCCAATTTGGCCAACTTTCAAAATTGTCTGATATGCATGTGTGATACATCATTGGAAAGCCTAAAATCTCAATTTTCTGGGGTAAGAACAATTTTGAACAGGATGGCATTTAAAAAAAAAAAAAAAAAAAAAAAAAAAAGTTTTTTTAAACAGCAAAACCCTATCTCGAGGTGAGATCACGCCAAAGCAGAATTACAGACGCCATGACTTTAACGAGATATTATCTCATACTTACCATGTTTCGATCCAAAAACTCCATGTAGCATGTATCACTGAGTGTCAAGACACAGCTGTGAATGGCCACAGCTGGATTTTTGGGGGATTTTATGCGTGAAACATGGTAATATAACAAGGGTCATGATGCAGAAATCGCAGACATCAAGGAGTGGTCGAGATGTTCTTTTTCATATACAGTGGGGAGAACAAGTATTTGATACACTGCCAATGGGTTTTCCCATTGACTGTGTATCAAATACTTGGGGAGAACAAGTATTTGATACATTGCCAATGGGTTTTCCCATTGACTGTGTATCAAATACTTGTTCTCCCCACTGTATTTACCCTTTTAAATGTTTTTTTTTCTCAATTTTTCTTTGGCTCGATTATCTCAAATAATGGGGAAAATGCAACAGTAACAAAAAAAAACAAAAAAAAATACAATTAAGCGATAGTTATGATGTAGATATCCGTGCCTTTTTTACAGACGCCATTTTTTTCATTGTGACGTCATTTGTTTAAAAGTTTAAAATATGAATGTATATATGAAAAAAAAATTTAAATTCGTTTTTTTTCCAAATGAAATAGTGGACTTCAATTAATGATTCTAAGCTAAAAATGACACATTTTGAATAATATAATTAATTACATTTGTTTTATGGCTGGGTTGAAACAAAAGCGGTTGCGCGATGTCTGTAAACAGGTTTCCAGGGTAAAATGGACGAATTAAAAATAGTTGGGGGCTTAATGCGCCACGAATCTGCTATGGCAGCATCTAGACATATTGTTCTATCAAACACAACAGTCCTTTTGTCTTAAAATACAGCAGTTTCTTTTAAAGAGGAGTCCAAGAGCAGTAAATGCCTTTTCAGTCTTGTCTGTTTTCCACTATATGTACATTTATATAAATGTTTCTTAAGCACTGCAAATGTAATAATTATGATATAAATTACATAAATATAAAAGAAAATAACGATTTGTATATTATACACAAATATAAACATTTTTAAATAAAATACTGTATTTTTTTTTCAATTGAAAAAAATCCGAGATGGACTGAGGGCACAAAGTTTGAAGGGCGATATAGTGAGGGATCACTGTATGTTTGACTACAAATGTAAACGAACGAAATATACACACAATGTGCTACACAATGCTCATGTATACGAAACAAACAAACAAAAAAAGAATATAACATACAAGTGATGCTTGCTCACTGTGCTCAAGGCACAACAGCAAGTTGAAATAGCAAGCAATGGCGCCTGAAGCTTAGTTGTCTTACAGCACGATGTGCTTGCGCTGACCCTGAGTAGTCATGTGATAACGTCTGTAGAATGAGCTAGAACCTAAGCGCCACTAGAAGGCGAAAAAAAGCATTACAAATAAAGTCAGGCAGAGGACTCCAAATGTAACATTTTTTTTGTGTTTTTTTTTTTTGTTAAGGAGAGCTTGGAACGAATTAGGCGATTGTAATGTGAAATGCAATTCATGATACCAAAAATCATGATTAGAAAGCCACTTAGGAGCCGAATACATTTTGTATCTTGAGTACCACTGACTTTCTCATCTTTGTAAAAGCACAATTTCATACAGCTTAATAATGTAATGGGAGTGCGTGGAATGTGATGCATATGGACAAAAAACACAATGATCACAGAAATACCTGACAAAAGTAGAAGATAGATGCATTCAAGTATATAGTAATAAAAATCAGTAATTGTTTTTCTTTTGTGGCCCAAATAAAAAGTATATGCTGTAAATATGTCATACTTTAAAAATCTTGCTGGAAACATAGGAATTGATTTACCTTTTGACACACAAAATGGGTCAAAAGTGACCTGGCTAAATTTTCTTTGCAATTAGTTTATTTTAGCATTTGGCATTGAGAGACTCAAAATGTTACAGATGCTATTAGCTAACTGTTGACATATTTTATTTTGTGATCTTTTTTTTTTTTTTTTTTTATGTGCACTTGGAAATATTAGGTTAGATTAGGTTTTGTTTGGTCAAAAGAAAACCTTTCCACTTTCCACCTGCGTTGGACTTGACCGACATTAATAAATGGACCCATGCTTGTATGAAAAAAATAATTGTGGTCCTTCAAGATTTGTATTTGAGGACCCCTGCCCTAGTGCATGGCTGTTAGGACATTTGCTCCTGTAATGGTCATAGCAATGCTAGAGGAAGAACAATGCAAGGAAGATGAGTGGGCAGTATGTCCTGATCCAGTGTAAATTTGTGTTTTGGTTTTAATTACATAATAATATATGTAATTGGTTTTTGTTGGGGTTTTTTTTTTTTTTGGGGGGGGGGGTATCGTATCGTGACCTTGGCATATCGAAGGCCATTGTATCGTGAGCACGTAAGTGTATCGACCCATCCTTAATCCAGAATCTGACACTTCTGATGATTATGACCCAGAATATTGGCCACATTTTTGGGTGTGTTTTGGATTCCTTCTCGCCTACATGAAAAAGACTCCTCTGATATCATCAGACTCATCTGTTGAATCCTCTGTAGAGGAAACTATGATCCAGTCCTCCAGGTTGTGGATATACAATCTTACTGAAACGGGACTCCCCCCAATTCATTGCAGGCCAAGAAATCATACTTTCCGAGGTGCCCCCCAGGACCTACCTGTTGACCAAGATCAACAGCTGCTCTACCAAAAAAAAAGCCTAGTTTATCATCATGAGCAGTGTTGTTAATAACGGCGTTACAATATAACGGCGTTACTAACGGCGTTATTTTTTTCAGTAGTGGGTAATCTAATTAATTACTTTTCTCATCTTGGCAACGCCGTTACCGTTACTGAGGACGGAAAGGCATGCGTTACTATGCGTTACTATATTGGTCGAAAAGTCTGAGGGAGACGGACTCACCGAGACGACAGAGCAGCGCAGGAGCGGGGAGGAGGCAAGAAAGTTGTGACGCCAAGCAAAAGCGATGCTAGGTAGCTCCAATAATACACGTTGTAGCCGATAGCCGACAAACTACGCCCGCTTGTTATGGTAGATATGGTAGACATGGTAGATAGCACATGTACTGTATATAGATATAACTAGATGCAAAATGATGGACATGGCTCTAAATGCGTTAGTAGACAGCCGCCATCTTAAAGCAGTAGGCTTTTTAGGACGGCTCTGTTGTAGAGAACCTTCCTAGCGAACCTAAGTAACTTTTTATCTAAAATACTTCTAAATCGGCAAAATCTTGACTTGAATCTATCTTTAAATGATGAAACAGTTTTAAAACTTTCATATTTGAAAGTAGAGAGAAGGGAACTAATGGGAACTAACAAAAAACTTCACATAGTGTGGCCAATGTTTTTTTTTTTTTTTTTTTTGAGGAAAAAAAAAAAAAAGTAATTATCACCAATTACTTTGCCAAGTAACTAATTACTCTTACATTCAGGTAATTGAGTTACTAACGCAATTACTTTTTGGGAGAAGTAATTTGTAACTATAATTAATTACTTTTTTTCAGTAAGATTAACAACACTGATCATGAGTGATAACATCAATGAGGAGGTTCTCAAGTGCACCAACTTGCAGTGACGAAGAACAGTGACAGCAAAAGGGAATGAGTGAACAAACACTAATAGGGGTTTGGAGGATCGGATGTGACCTTGTAGAGGAGGCTTGAGATGGCCCATGGTTCTCCCTGGTGTAATAATGCAAGATGTTGCCATCATTAATTGAGAAATGAACTTCGCAACACAACACCATAATTGTTGGGTATTGATCAAGGAGCCGGGCAAAGAGCTTGTGAGAGGCACACAGAAGGCATAGACAAACTCCAAAAGCACGTTATTAAGGCAATGCCTAAAAAACAGGAATAGCTGGGCAAACTGAGCTGCAGTTTCCAAATACAGAAGCGTCAGCAGCCTGTGTTCCAAATGCACCAGACCTATGTGTAAGGAGCACAAACACATAGTGATCATTTGTGATGCATTTAAAATTTTGAGATGGCAATTTAAGTTCAGGTGATGTGTTCTGTTGTATTTTATTTTGTTTGGCTATATTTATCCCGTTTACAGTTGTAAATGGTTCAGGTCAACAACTGCTGGTACTTATTATATTTTTCGTACCATGAGTGAATTTTGAAACATTGTGAAAAAAATCAATTGGAGAAATTAGCCGCTCCACACCTCACAATATTAAAGTAAAATAACTGCCAACTGCTCGGTTTTTGCTTTTAACCAAGAATCGAGACTTGTTTTACGTCCATATCTATAAAGAATTCAGTGATGTAAGCATTCATTCACAAGAATTTTCAATGGAAAAAGCCATTGTGGCAGCCCCCTTAACATAACAAAGAGACAGACTAACATCATTCTTCAACATATTTACGTAAAGTAAATTCAAACTGCCCAGTTTTTTTGCTTTTAACCAAGAATCGAGACTCTTTTAGGTCCATATCTATAAAGAATTCGGGGATTTAAGCATTTATTCAGAAGAATTTTCACCGGAAGAGCTCTGTTTACATCAGGCGGCTGCTAGCTACATTCACTAACAGTATAGCATTGTACTTCAACATATTTACGTAAAGTAAATTCAAACTGCCCAGTTTTTTGGCTTTTAACCAAGAAATTAGACTGTTTTACGTCCATATCTCTAAAGAATTCAGGGATTTAAGTAATTATTCACAAGAATTTTTAACGGAAAAAGCTCATTGTTTTGTCACGGCAGCCATGTTGGACTTTGTCCCTCTAGATTTTATTTTAGACATTTTTGTATTTCTACGTCCATAATAAAAAAACAATCAGCTTTTACGTGTTTTATTTTATGTAATATTTCAATCTAATAACTTTCAGTGAAACGCCATGGTCCTACACCAACCCCCTATGCCGACGGCAACAAGCAGATCTTCGTCTACTTTGACCCCGTGCACCTTTGGAAGAACACCTACAGCAGCTTCCACAACAACGGCTCTATGGTGCTGCCCAGGTGTGCTGGGGCTGAAGTAAGTGGCCAGCATTATTCACTTTATTAAAAAGATGAATCAAAACACCTATCTTTCTAAAACAAACATGTTTTTTAGGAGGCTGAGAGGATGAGGACGGCCTGATTCTCAAGCCGGAAGATGCTGGCCAGGTGGGAGAACTACAAGTCCGTCAAGGCCGGCTACAAGTTGACCCAGAAGGTGCTGGCGCGCTCTTCGATCGAGTTCCAGAGCGTCAGGCTCATCATGGCGGTCATCAACACCAACACGGTCGCCGGGCTGAGGCTTCTCGCCATGACCACGGGAAAGGAGGAACACAGCAACACGGAGAAGGGTCAGGCGGTCCTCAAGTGGCCATCTCTCCCCATGGCCCATATGGCGTCCTTCGGAATGTCGCTGTGGGACTCCCTGATGTGCAGAAAGCACAATAGCACCTGCTGGAGTTCCTGGCGGTCCCTCTTCAACTGTTTTGGTGCAAACTTCTCCAAGGATGTGACTTCAGAAGCAAGAAGAACAAGGCCTTGGAGTGGATGACCGGCAGGAGAGGAAAAGGAGCAGAGTCGAGTAGGCATGTGCCGGTATGAGATTTTGACGGTACGATAACCGTGAGCAAAAATACCGCGGTTTCACAGTATCACGGTATTGCAATTATAGCTCCAAAATTTTGAGATGAATGGGTTTAAAAAAAAAAAAAAAAAAAAAAATTTCCATTGAACAGGATTTTTTTTCAAAACATATTTGCAGATTGGAACATGAATATAATGTGAGAATAGATAAATTAACAAAAAATAACAAATATTTTCTATAAAATTAAAATAAATAGAACCTAGACTATACTCACAGCCACAGCTCAAGTTGCTCAATATTAGAGTAAGAACAAGATAATTGCTATAAAAAAGTAAAAACACTTCTAAATAAAAATATATACTGTATGACTTTTTTGAAGGGGGGGGGGGGGGGGGGCGGCTCAAGTGAAGTTTCGCCATTTTCAGCCACTGTGCCAACTCTGGTCTACATGATGCCATGCCTTTGTGTTAAAAAGAACAAAGAATTCATAAGTTAATTAAAGTTAAGTTAGTTAAAAATGTATAAGTTAGTTTTATAAATTAGTTAAAATGTAAATATTGTTGAGGAAAGGTTTCATCTACAAAAAAAAAAGTGAGGAGTGAACCCTCCTTTCTCAATTAGCGATCTTTGACGCGATCCTTTTTCTTCCCCCTTTCCTTCCCCCACTCAAGCTTGTTTCTCACTCAGCGGCTGTGAGACATAAAATCTCGACGAAGCTGCTCTCCCAGCTTAGCCTAAGCTAACATTCGTCTATGTAAGTTTTAGTTTGTATATTGAATTTGAAAGGAAAATGTGTGTTTTGTTTTTGGCGAACTTTTTAATGGTGCTACTGCTATCCTGTTGAATCCAATCACACGTGGAAAAATACAATTGTACAACGTTTTAAATGTATTCATTTGTATATTTCACCACAATTTGAGAGCTCAATAAATTGAAGCAAAGTACGCCTTGTGTTTGGAGGGTGTGTTTTTGGGTTTGCTGGCTGTTTAGCAGAATAGCATCACTGACACTCACGGCAACAAACAGGGGAAGGGTGAGCGCTGCCGCACCAAGCCGCTTCAGCTGCATTTTGGCACATGAAAAATAGCAAATACCGTACTAAGGTATGACGGAAAATTTTAGTGGTTTTGAAACCGCGACGTTTTCACACCACGGTAAACCGTGAAACCGGTAACCGGCACATGTCTAGAGTCGAGGAGGGCAGAAAGGAGGAGGCGAGGAACAGGGACTTGTACAAGTCGAGGAAGCTGACCAAAAAATGCAAGGCATAAAAAAAGGCTATGTAATTGTTGACAGACAAGGCTCACATCCTGGTCACACCACATCGATTATTTGCACTGCCTGAATTATAGGACTATCTCATACGCATTTTATATTCATGTTTATTTAGATTTCATACTTGCACATCACTTTGTAGATTTTTACTTATCTTACCCTGCACTGTAAAGGGAGATGCTTCACAATTTCATTGTACAACTGTATAATGATAATAAAGGGTTATTCTATTCTGTACTAAGTTGTGATTGTATATAGAATTTATTAATAATCTATTTATATAGTTTATAATTGCTTCTGCATGTTTTCCTCAAGTATTAAGTTTCTGATGTTAAATTGAGTGATTTATTAGCTGTTGAAAACAGTAAATTAAAAAAAAAAAAAAGTTGATCCTGAATATATAGGTGATTATCTCTGCATTTGGTGATTTTTGTACATCTAGTATAAAATCTGAGAATTTTATAGCCATTTCAGGTTTTGTTATACTTATATAAAAATAATCGGGATTTTATAAGGGAATTACTTTTGAATTTTTTGATGTCGTTGCTCATGGAGACTCATGTATGGATAAGGTAGGCCTGTTCTGGTTTTAGGTTGGTAGCAGCTTTGGTTTTGAAAATATTTAATTTAAAGTTTTTGAAAATAGGCCCCCTACGGATCAGCCCCGTTTCCCGTGTCATGTCAAGTATAATGAAGTCTATGCTGTTAACATAAGTAGGTACTAGTGTGACAAAAATGAGTGATAAACATGTTGCTAATATGAAATGTATAAATGTTTTGTCCCGCTCATTGCTAATTATGAGAAACAAACTATTTTTTGTATTGTTAAGTAATTAAATTTTAAATCAAATTCAAAACGGTAATTTTTTTTTACCTTAGATCTACATATTGAAATTGTGCAATAAAAATAATTTTTGTGACATGACATAACATTACTAAGTAGCTAACATGATAGATAGATGGATAGACAGACAGACAGACAGATATTTGGCCGTGTTGTTTCTCGTTTTTAAGTCGCGAGTGGTAGCATCACCTTATCATGGTGGAGGGGTTTGCGTGTCCCAATGATCCTAGGAGCTATGTTGTCTGGGGGCTTTAAGCCCCCTGGCAGGGTCACCCATGGCAAACAGGTCCTAGGTGAGGGGCCAGACAAAGCATGGCTCACAAGACCCCTTATGATAGAAAACATTACAGGATTCAAGTTTCCCTTGCCCGGATGCGGGTTACCGGGGCCCCCCTCTGGAGCCAGGCCTGGGGTTGGGGCTCGAAGGCGAGCGTCTGGTGGCCGGGCCTTTTCCCTTGGGGTCCGGCCGGGCACAGCCCGAAAAGGCAACGTGGGTCCGCCTTCCCATGGGCTCACCACCTGTGGGATCCCCTGTCAGAAAGAGCTTCAACACCCACCTCCAGCAGAACTCCCTTGTCCCGCGGGAGGTGGGGGACATTGAGTCCCAGTGGACCATGTTCCGCACCTCCATTGGGGAGGCGGCAGATCGGAGCTGTGGCCGTAAGGTGGTTGGTGCCTGTCGTGGCAGCAATCCCCGAATCCGCTGGTGGACACCAGCGGTAAGGGATGCCGTCAAGCTGAAGAAGGAGGCCTACCGGGCCTTTTTGGCCTGTGGGGCTCTGGAGGCAGCTGACAGGTACCATCTGGCCAAGCAGACTTCAGCTACGGCGGTCGCCGAGGCAAAAACTCGGACATGGGAAGAGTTTGGCGAGGCTATGTAATACGACTTCCAGACGGCTTCGAGGAAATTCTGGTCCACCATCCGGCGTCCATTAACACTGTATATAGTGAAGATGGGGTACTGCTGACCTCGACTCGGGCTGTCGTGAGTCGGTGGGGAGAATACTTCGAAGACCTCCTCAATTCCACCGACACGCCTTCCTTTGAGGAAGCAGGGTCTGGGGACTCCGAGGTGGGCTCTCTGATCTCTGGGGTTGAAGTCACTGAGGTGGTTGGAAAGCTCCTCGGTGGCAAGGCCCCGGGGGTCGATAAGATCCGCCCGGAGTTCCTAAAGGCTCTGGATGTTGTGGGGATGTCGTGGCTGACACGCCTCTACAACATTGCGTGGACATCGGGGACAGTGCCTATGGATTGGCAGACCGGGGTGGTGGTCCCCCTTTTTAAGAAGGGGGACCGGAGGGTGTGTTCCAATTATAGAGGGATCACGCTCCTCAGCCTCCCCGGTAAAGTCTATTCAGGGGTGCTGGAAGGAGGGTCCGTCAGGAATTTGAATCTCAGATTCAGGAGGAGCAGTGTGGTTTTCGTCCCGGCCGTGGAACAGTGGACCAGCTCTACACCCTCGGCAGGATCCTCGAGGGGGCATGGGAGTTCGCTTAACCAGTCTATATGTGTTTTGTGGATTTGGAGAAGGCGTTCGACCGTGTGCCTTGGGGAGTCCTGTGGAGGGTGCTCCGGGAGTACGAGGTACCAAGCCCCTTGGTAAGGGCTGTACGGTCCCTGTACGACCGGTGTCAGAGTCTGGTCCGCATTGCCGGCAGTAAGTCGAATTTGTTCCCAGTGAGGATTGGACTCCACCAAGGCTGCCCTTTGTCACCGATTCTGTTCATAATTTTTATGGACAGAATTTCTAGGCGTAGCCGAAGCGTTGAGGTTGTCCGGTTTGGTGACCTCAGCATTGCATCTCTGCTTTTGCAGATGATGTGGTGCTGTTGGCTTCATCGAGCCGTGACCTCCAACTCTCACTGGGGCGGTTCGCAGCCGGGTGTGAAGCGGTGGGGATGAAGATCAGCACCTCCAAATCAGAGACCATGGTCCTCAGCCGGAAGAGGGTGGCATGCCTCCTCTGGGTCGGGGATGACATCCTACCCCAAGTGGAGGAGTTCAAGTATCTTGTTCACGAGTGAGGATAGGAGGGAGCGGGAGATTGACAGGCGGATCGGTGCAGCGTCTGCAGTGATGCGGACTCTGCACCGGTCCGTTGTGATGATGAAGGAGCTGAGCCAAAAGGCGAAGCTCTCGATTTACCGGTCGATCTACGTTCCTGCCCTTACCTATGGTCACGAGCTGTGGGTCGTGACTGAAAGAACAAGATCCCGGATACAAGCGGCCGAAATGAGTTTCCTCCGCAGGGTGTCCGGGCTCTCCCTTAGAGATAGGGTGAGAAGCCCGGTCATCCGGGAGGGGCTTGGTGTCGAGCTGCTACTCTTCCGCGTTGAGAAGAGCCAGTTGAGGTGGCTTGGGCATCTGGTTCGGAAGCCTCCTGGACGTCTCTCAAGAGGTGTTCCGGGCATGTCCCACCGGCGGGAGGCCCCGGGGTTGACCCAGGACACGCTGGAGAGACTATGTCGCTCGGTTGGCCTGGGAACGCCTTGGAATCCCGCCGGAGGAGCTGGCTGAAGTGGCTGGGGAGAGGGAAGTCTGGGCTTCCCTGCTAAAGCTGCTGCCCCCGCGACCCGACCCCGAACTAAGCGGAAGATAATGGATGGATGGATGGATGGATGGATGGATGGATGGTAGCATTTCCCCTCGATTATAATGATTGTCTGCTCTCTGTAAAGTTTAATACCATGGAAATACTGCTCCACTGCATATTGCAACCCTCTCTGTCTGCTTCTAGATGAAATTCTTTTTAGAAAGGCAGGTTTATTGCCAGCTGTCGTAGTGCAAATTTAGAAATTTGAACATAAATCGCTTGTTGACTCAATCACTGTCACTGAGAGAATTTGACAAAGCCTTGGGATGACCAAGTTTTTCAAGGGGCCGGGGCTTGGCGATAGGTCCATTGTAATTATTATTTTTTATTGTTTCTCCGGAATCGCAGATGTTAAACAAAGGTCATTAAATGTTCCTAGGTCACCAAGAGCATACAAGCCTCCAATTTTTTTGAGTCCCCTTTCAGCCCACATCTGAAAACCACCAGCCACTCGACTAGGAATAAACTACCGGTACATTTCCCCAAATTGGAGAGAACCGAGAAAAAGTGAGAGTATCAATAATGCCTTTGTTAGCGTTAAACCATAAATCAGTAGTGCTTTTAAGAAATGTTTTTTTCTGTCTACAAGGTTTTAAGATTAGATTTTGTTGCCTGTTCAATGCAAACCCACGCTGGAGCTTATAAAAATACCACACCTGTTCATATTTTTGATTAGTTTGGTTAATTATACTACTCAATTCAATCAATTATTTTGGGTCACCGATATAGATTTAGGAGTACCAAAATGTCTTGCTTGCGTACGATTTATTGAACTTAAATATCATCTGCAAATTAGCTTACCTTTGGTTTCTTAGGCTGGTCCATTTTGCGCAAAATATCCTTTGCATGGGACTCCAGAGCTGTGAAACTGGAGGGTTTAGGTGGAGAGGGCGAATCTGTTACAGTTTTCAATTGCTTTTTACCACCCTCTTTGGCTTTGAGTATTTTCTGAGGTTTAGGCCCATTTGGCATCTTTGAGAGACTGGAAGTTCTATGGGGTGTTGGGGGGTTGAGGGGTATCTTTCTGACTCTCTCAAAGCTCGGTGAAGGAACTTCGGATGGTGAAACAGGATCTTCAGGATCAGAGTGGGGTAGTGAGAGGCCCTCCACTGGCAACTCACTCTTAGTAGCTTTCGTCGCATTCTAGGAACAAAAAAGTGGGCACAAACTGAATTATCTCCAAATAAATCAAGCATGGGGTCGTTTACATTTCACTCTCATCATGTGGCTTTTAAAAGGTAGCTAGTTTTCTTAGTCTATACACTTAAGTCCCTCTGTAGAGGTATTATAGCCAAGCCATGTATGACAGATTCCATGTTGTGATCTTGTGATCAACCAGTTAAGGGTGTACTTTTGCCATTGACTAATCTGAACAAAACGGCCGGAAGTACCCGTCCGGCATTGCTGGGATGTGCTGCCAACCATCCATTAGAAAATTGAATCGTCCCGTATTCAGAAACGAAAGTACACATCCTGTAGTAAGCTTACAAGGAACACACTCTGTCCCGTATTGTCATGAAAATACAAAAGTGTTTAATTTGTAGAATGATTGAATACTGGTATGGTGCTTTTCAAGAGTATTTAGGGGAATGCATTCCCCCACCTCTCCAGCTTTCTAACTAATGAGCTAACCGGACAATGAAAATCCCACTCATCTCAATGGTCGAGGTCATTATGATATCGGATGACAACGTAGAGTAAGCCTGAACGATATATCGTTTAAACATCGCCATCGCGATGTGCGTGTGCGCGATAGTCCCATCGCAAGCACATGCGATAGTTTTTCTTTTTTTTTTATCCACATACGCCTCACTTTCTGGTCTGCGCACAGCCTCCTACCCTCCCTCTCCCAGCCTTTTGATCCTCTCAGTCACTGCGGCACAACGATGACTTTGATCTGGCCAAGGAAGCAGACTTCACACGGGCATCTGTCAATCATCGTTTAACTTGTTAAACAGTTGAAAGGAAGCCGCGCTGGAATGAATGTGTGTACTGTGGGAACGTTGGAGACATTTAAATGCCAGAAATGATCATGAGGAGTTTGAAATTTCTACATGTCACTTCAACAGTCACAGCTAAAGTAGATTAACAGAAGCATTTAATAAAGCCAAGCATTTATCTGCTACAGTACTTTATTCTTGTTCAAAAATGATTTGGTTGGACAGTTATGTTTAAAACTTATCATAATTATGACATTTGAAGTGCTTAAAAACCATTTATTTATATACATTTTTTAAATCACTTTGGGGGGAAAAGTGAGGAAAAAAAACATGTCTTATATGTATCTCTTTCCAATGCTAAATCTGAATAAATACATTGGGCACAAAAAACACACACACAAAAAAAAAAAAAAAAAAAAAAAAATGGGGGGTGCGCTACTTCGCGGTTTTTCACTTATCGCAGCGGGTTCTGGTCCCCATTAACCCCGAAAAACAAGGGATGACTGTACACTGTGGTGATGGTGAGTCATCTAAAGTCTTTAAAAACAGGTATTTAAGTCATTTTGTGAAAAATTCTTGAAAAAAAAATATATACATTTTTTTAAAATATTGCAATATAATATCGCAATATATCGCAAACCCCAAAAAAATCGCAGCAATAGTTTTTTCCAGTATCGTTCAGGCCTAACGTAGAGTGTGGGAGATAAGTTTGAGTGAAGCTTGAGTAAAAAGCATGTTCAAAATGATAATCATTTGTTTTCTTGTTTTTCTCTATGTAGTTTTATTTTCACTATTTGTACTACATTTTTGTGTTCTGTCAATTGTGTTTGCATTTCCACATTATATTTGAAGTGATCATTTGCAAAACTGTTATTGCTGAGGGGACTTTGAACGCACCTCAGTTTATATTTGCATTTTTAAAAAAGTTAAAAATAAATTTCTGATAATTATTGTTTTTGGATATGCTTATAATCACTCAAATATGCATGTAATTAATTTATGTTTGAGTAAAATGATTATATTACAATTACTGTGTTAACCAAAAATACATGTTTAACAGGGGTATATCAAACTTGCAAATATTGTATGTTTCTATTTTATAATTACACAAAATTTGGTTGTTATCTTATTCCCGTCAATCCTCCTTCAAAGTTGGAACTTTTTGTTTGTATGTTATTTGTTTCCCCTATGTCAGTTATTAACTCGACACCTTGTCCTTAAAGTTGAGTGCACTTTATTAGTCCCCCTCTTTTCTGTGTGGATGTCGATGGGGAGGTAGGTGCCATTTGGCTGCAGAGAGTTTTGTTGGAAAATGTAATTTCCAGGCATGCATTCGGGTATAAAAATTGCATTGCATCTCTTTTTTTTTTTTTTTTTTTTTTTTTTAAATTTTGAATAGGGGCACATTGTTAAAGCCATGTTTAATGGGAGTATTGGCTTTTTCTGACTTATCAGATTGAAAGCAAGTCCCACCGCACTCTTGACCCCCGTCGTCATTTCAAACGAAACATACAACGCAGAGTCGAAACCCACCGGTCACACTTTTCACATTAAAAAAAATAAAAGTAATTAAAAGTTGACTTATCAGGCTGGGAAGTTCTACCAGTGAGGTGTCGCTTATTTTTATTTTCAGCGAGCTAACGTTACTGTTTACCAGGGGCGGCCCTTAGCAATTTGCTGCCCCAGGCAAAATTCTTCCTGGTGCCCCTTGGCTGTTGTCTTATAGTGCTGCTTCACAATGGCTTAATGTCTCACCGACAATTTCACAAACATTGGACTCAAATTAAGACATGGTGGATGTTTGGGTCCCTCCAGGGGCCAAAAGATCAGTACCTCCCTGTTGGAGCTACTGCCCTCATGACTCGACCTCCATTAAAACAAATGAAGGGTGGATGGATGGATTGCAAAGTTGTTGACTAGGTAGCATGTTCACCTCACAATTCTCAGATCAACGGTTCAACCCTCGCCAGCTGTCATCCTTTATGTTTACATGTTCTCCCTGTTCTTTTGTATAATCTCTCTGGATACTCCCTTTTTACTCTCACGTCACAGAAATACATAGCAAGTTGATTGAAGACTATAAAATTGCTTGTATTTATGGTGTGGAAAGTTGTGTTTTTGTCTACATATGCCTAGCAATTGGCTGGCAATCAGTTGTAGGTGTCCCTCGCCTCCTGCTCATTGTCAGCTGGGATAGGCTCTCATCCCTGCAACCTTCATGAGGATAGGTGGGACCGATCATGGATTGACTCTGTTGTATCATATTTGGACCATACACAATGCCGTTACCTCTGAGAGTCTAATCTCTCTGGCAAGATCTTTGATTAGCTGTGAAGGTTTCAAGTTCTCTGGAAGTTCATCTTCATGTTCTAAGAGGGACTGACATGAGAAAAAACAGACACGTGCAAAAAAGCATATATTAGGTTATGATTGATGTGATGACAGACAACATGTATTTCTCCTCCTTTCTCTGTACCTGTTTTTTTGTCCATGCTCTAAAGGCTCCATTGATGATTTTGGCACCATGGACCAGATATGGTGCTGGCTGCTTATTTGCTTTATGTAATCCTGCAAAAAGAGAAAAACAAAAGTTACGACAGAATCAATGAAGACTACTGCATTTTAAAATTCTACACTCAGGCTGACTATTATGGAGAAAAATAATTCAAATAAATAATGGATGTCTAGTGATGGTGAGATGACGCCTCGTGAAACATCGAACCACTTGAGCCAATTGGTTCGAGAAAGGGTTCATTTCTCGAAGCTTCATGTGAGCACGGTACCACCTACTGGTTAAGTGTATGATCAGTCAGTTTTCTCTCAACTAAATGAGTGATTCGTTGATTTGTGTATGTGTGTGTGTCTATTAGGAAGGAATTAATTTGTAAAATATTCTTTGACCAAATCATCTATGTACATATATTATCACATATGTATCTACAGTGATCCCTCACTTATTACTGTTAACGGGGACTGGAACTGACTGCGTAAAGTGGAAAAACTGAAACATAGGGTCATGCCCCACACCCATTTTTAACATACCTTTTTTTTGGTGTATTTATAATATCAATAAGTGTATATAAAATCCTAAAAATGCATATGTTATCATTAGAACATTAAAGAATGGTTTGAAACGTAAATAAAATATTATTAATAAAAATAACAGACAAAATAATGTATAAATAATACATACTGTACATTCATTCTCTCATGTCATGTGTGGGGGTGTATGCAAGTGTAAATACTGTACGTAGATGAATATCAAGTGCACATAAATATGTTTTTACAACTCTTTTATTCCTATGAGATGATACTTATAACAAGATTTAAAAATCTGCGTTGCACTGACTATGCAAAAGTTGAGTCACGAAGTAACGATGGATTACTGTAATAATAGTGTGTAGTGTATGCGTGGTAAAATAATTCCGCAAATGGTATTCTCATAATATGACAGGTTGTGCAATGTTTTTTTTTTCTTCTGAATTTGACATGAGCGTAATCAGGCAGGGAACAGTAAATGTGTAACTTGAACATTGATATACAGCATGGGGAGGGGGTGGGGTTCAATCATTTTCATTTAAAAACAAAAGTTTTTCCACAAAGGGCAAAGTCCTCTTTCTTGCCAGCTCTATTACATTAACTACGGTACCACTCCTTAATCGTTCACTCTCCAAACCACCTCCTAACTGTCCAGACTCTCACCTGATCTAAACTCTTCTTCAAATACCCTCATTTTAAATGTAGTCAGAGGTGTTTATATACCGTAGCAAGCTGTTAAACCGCGCAGCAAAATCTAAAGCACTCCCTGAAGCAATGCTTCGGACGTCTTCATTTTCGGAACCTCCCCTAAATGAAGCGAGCCTCAGTATGTGCTTCACGGAAATGTCCCTTCATTACTCGGCACACGCTTCGAAGGCTGGGCGCACCTCATTACATCACTAGTAATTACAAATTGCATCTGAAAAAAGATCTCAGACAACAGGAAAAAAAACAAGACAAGGTTTTGTTTGTATTAATACTGCTCCAGAAATATGTTTCTATTATATCATTCAGTGCCAAAAGCAAATCTCGAGAACTTATACAGGCATGAAAATGGGTCAGGGGTTAAAAACGTGAGAAGGGTGTGGATGGAATATGTTCCGGAAGGGCTGTCCCAAACGACAATTTTTTTCCCGATTAGTCAGCCGACTATTTTTACAATTAGTCGACTATATATATATATATATATATATATATATATATATATATATATATATATATATATATATATTTTTTTTTTTTTTAAACTAATTTAGCAATTACATTTTTGTTGACGCACAAAGACATTTTGGAACACTTAAATTCTTTATTAAAGTACAACATGTAAATAACAATAATTAATCGTACACTGAACACTGAGGTCAAATGCTGATAGTAGGCCTAAAAACTATCATTGCGATTTTTGGGGAGTTTGCGATATTATATTGCGATATTAAAATGAGAAAATTTTCACCAAATAACTTGAACAGCTTCATTTGGGATAGCTGCACTGTTGACGAAGAAAAAAAGTTTGGTCGCGCTGCCTAGCAGGAGGGAGAGTGAGACACTGTGATGCTGTATAAGCATGAAGCAGAAAAACATGAATGCATGTTGTTTTTAAATAAAAACCAGATCCTTTTCACTCGATTCCGATGCTCTGAAAAATGGCGGCATCGGCCCTAATTTTTATTATTCGGTTTAAGTAAAACAAAAAATTTTTGAAAAATTGCACGTCCTGCGATGTGACTATTGCGCATGCGCACATTGCGATGGCGATGTTCAAACGATATATTGTGCAGACTTAGCTGATTGCATTTACTACTGTGAAAGAATGGAATGTAAACAGATTAAGAACACTTTAAACAGAGTGTCATTTTAAAGTTATTCTTAGTGTAAAATTCTTTACATCTTATAGTATTAATTCTGAAGTATGTGGGATCAACTCCAGAAATCGTTATTTATATGACAAACGTGACGTGCTTTTATTTTGAAATGTTCACCGGAAGTACGTTCGCTAAACCGCTAACAACTTGCACTCCGCAAAAAGCACTTTTCGTCATTGCTTGTGGTGTCACTAATAGATTTTTTTTCTCCATTTTTTCATTTGCAAATGCTGTTAACCAGCGATTTTTCACGTTTGAAGTGTCACCTTATATCCGCAAGTTTGCGTTTTGGAAAAGACTGCCAATGTTTTATAGCAGGCTAAAGTAGGTTGTCTTTTTCCCCCATTAGTCTTGGTGTAGCAATGCTAACGTTAACAGTGTTTAATATAGATGTGTTTCCTTATCTTGTATGTGTGAACTGTAATTCTACGGCATGTTGTTTACCAATAAACACCTGGACAAAACAACTGGAGTCTCATATGTCTTCTGCACACACGCACAAATGTATGCACGCACGCAGTAATAAAACACAGCCGTGAAAATTACCGCCTTCATTTTTATTTACCTTGCGATAAATGGACTCCTTGCATATCGCGACAGGCTTAGTAACTACAATAAAACATGTTGTTAGTTAGTTATATGGTCTTACGACCCCCCCCCTAAAAAATTTCTCCTCGGATCTACACAATTCACGTAGGTCACCCTTTTTGACTTCAAAATGGCGAATTTCGCCGAAAAGTGAGTGATTTTCATGCCTGTTATAGGTTTTTCTGCCCTCGCATGGAAGGGTGCAGATGACGAAACCTACGAAAAAGTCTCTTGGACCCATTGTTTGAACCCAACAGAAAGTCAGCGATTTTAAAAATTGTGCCGCTTTTTTAGCCAATGTTAGATCAGGGTTTCTATAGGTATCAGCAAATCTCATTTAATGCTTTTTCATGCCACTTTAAACTATTTTAATGCCCATGCCCAACTGCAGATGATTTCACACACACAAATGGTAAGCATTAAACGATGAAGATTTTTAATCTTTGAAAATGCAAATGCAACTTAAATGTAAAAGCAGCTGGATGCAACTTCTGTTCAGTAAGAACACAAGACTCAGGGAGGCAATGCATACATGCAGGAGAGCTAGGAGAGGAACACCAGCAGCCCATCGATGGGTATTACCTTCAGCCCTATAATTAGAAACCAGAGTAGCTTCCGCTACATATGAGTGATTCCTGGGCTTAAGATAACAAAACTCTTTCAGAAGGAAAACTGAGAAGCAGAAACACACACACTCTCACACAAACTCATTCAGAAAAATGAGAAGGCTATATATACTGTATATATCTGACTGATTACAAGGAGTGTGTTGAAATGGTGTTGAAATGTTCTGTAAATGAATTTATGCATATTATTATTTTATTTTATACTGTAATGTCCGTAACTATGCACAGTCCCTTGAAGAGACGCTGGGACTGGAGAGCTGTGAGGTAGTAGGAAGCGAGGGGGAGATGGGCGAGATGCAAAAGTTAGCGGTTGAATGTGGCGGCAGTCTGCTGTTATTTTGTTTAGTGTTTTCTTATTGTTGTCACAATAAAGTGGAGAAAGCCATCAAAGACTCCTCTCCTTCTTTCCCCCCATTCGGGGCTATTACTATACATTCTTTAAAAACGTTTTTAAATTATTTTCTATTCACGAGAGGTGCCTGATCTGCCAAAATAAGTCCCAGAACACAGGGAGGCAAAAATCAAGAGGTGCCAGAACTTGTTCCTGCATGTTCCGGCTCAAATTAACCCCTGCTTAAACGTAGTAATAACGAATAAGAGTGGTTTGAATACGCTAAGTGGCTAATGTGGTCAACTGATCAACAATCTGCTTTAAAGCTACCTCAAGAAAACACATGCAAAAAGGATTTTGAGGCAATGAAAAGGCAATAAAAGACTCAATAAAAATACAAATAGTAAGTACTCGCCACTTTTAACCGATCTGCGCATGTGTTGGACGTCTTGCCGCGTAGAAGGAATCGCAGAAGACCGGTAGTGTTCGTTTAGTGAGCGACAAACTACGTCATCCCCGAGCATTCATTGCGCGCCTAAAGCATGGCGCACTCTGTAGGTCAAAACATGTACGAAATATTATAGATTTTTAAATCTATGGCAATATTTTATGTGTTTCTAACAAATATTTTAGTAAAAGAACAATTGTGGCTTGTTAGAGCGTACAAGTCTAAGTCCGAGGTTTCCTTTAAAATCACTGCATTATTGTAATTATTTTACTGTACGCTAATTACGGGCTTGGGTTTTTGTTTACCAAATGATTATTTTCCAAAACAAATGGTTTTTTTTCATCAAGGTACAGGTGTGAGTTGCCGGCTGGATGGCTTCCAACACCGTCCATGAAGTGGGCCGGTCTTTCAATGACTCCCAGGCCAATCCCAGTCCGCCCCTGCACCTCATTCTGATCCCCTGAAAACTAAGTAATAGGGCCCGATTTCCAATCACATAATCGGATCAGGGACATCCCTAATTGAGATTAATTAAGGGACTTGTTATATTTCTCAGGACCAGTCTTAAACTGGTTCACCTCTGTTTTTGTGGTAATGGTTTTAAGTGTCACAGTAAATCAAATCTGATGCAGCCTCTTTATAGCATCCTCCAAGGTTCTGTCTTGGTTGTGTGGTATTTGCTTTATACTTAACAGCCTTCACCAATCGGCGGCGAGCAAGCTCGCAGTTTCCCTGCAGCGGGCACGAATGCTCGTTGAGGGCGAAGCAGCTGGAGAATGACCGCCGGACAAACCGGCCGACCTTGGAGGAGCGCATGGCCGCCCGAGCCCAACCCGAGGATAGTTGTCTATTGCCAGGCACACAAAGAGGGCAGATGGGGCTGGAAGTCTGGACGATATGGTGAACCGCAGACGAGAACGGGGGCCTTCATGAGCATAAGCCGAGTATAGCGTTTTCTCGGCAGGCACGCAAAGATGACTGAGGGGGGTGTGCGACAAGTCGTGCGGTCGTCGGCCGAGTGGCCTTCTCGGTGGACAATCAGCCAAAAAATGCAAGCCTCTTTATTAAAACGTGTGCCATGATCCCAGTATTTGACATAATACAAAACACGTAGTCACTTCCTCATAAGTCCAATGGTCCCACAGTTGTCGGACTTGTTTTGCCCAATCTCTGTGGTGAACAGGAACTTTTAGAAACCCAAAAAGGCTCAAACACCTCTTCCTGGTGCAGCAACAAAAACCTGCAGCACATTTGGCTGGCGTGATGTGAAAAATAAATGAATTAATCCGTAAAATCAGCTGAATTAATCCATCTGCATGCTATAAAGCATGGATGTCCAAACCTGTCCTCAAGGGCCGCTGTGGGTGCTGGTTTTTGTTCCTACCAATCAAGCACAGACAGTTTAACCAATGACGTTTGTGCTAAAACAAGCAGCACCTGACTGCAATCAACTGATTACACTTGTGAGACACCAGATTGGTGAAAAGATGTCGTCTTGTTTTGTAGGAACGAAATCCAGCACCCACTGCGGCCCTATGTGGAATAGTTTGGACACCACTGCTATAAAGCAATGCTGTATTGATGCTGACCCGAGTGACGTCACATTCGCATTGGTCCTCCACCCGAGACTGGAACCAGAAGTCACTCATTTTCATGGCGCGGGGTTAAAAAATTTGAATAAATAAAACGATCGCTTCCACACACAAGTGGCCCATTTCATTCAGAAGCATAAAATACCGCGTGAAGTATGAAATAAACATATTTTTTGCTGTCATAGGCACTTTAAACTGTTGATGAAAAACTTTCTGCTATCTAAGGAATATTGCTTAACTGAGGAAAACGGTTTGAAAATCTGACTTGGAACAAATCATCTATGCATTTGTGTTTTCACGTTAAGACTACCCGAATAGTCTGTTTTTGTCAGAATAAAAAAAAACTGGCTTGTCCAGGTTTGGTGTAAAACTCCACAGCAAAGATTTTGACCCTGAACTTTTTTTTTTTTACCCCACCCCCCACCGTCCCAATCGCTGTTGTACACTAAAACATTAGGATAGCAGAAAACCTTTTGGGGAAGGATATATTAATAGCATGACCTGATGGATCAAACTAACACGTATGACACTAAATACTACAGGTGCACAAAGATGAAATGAAACTTTCTCCAATTATTGCTTGCTGATTTATTGACTGGAATAAAATCAAATCATTGGCTGGCATTGACAGCAATGGACGTCTTACGAATGGATGTCTATTGCCGTCAATGGCGGCCAATGAAGATTCATAATCTGTGTAGCAGGCACACATTGTGCCGGCTGCGACTATATATACAGTGTACATATATATTTTTTCAGACTATATATACAGTATATATATATATATATTTTTTTTTTTTTCAAATTCACAGACCCTTGCTTTCATGACTTTTCAGGTGCATGATGGTGTAAATTTCAATTATTTTGCTGCAGATATGACTTGGATTTTTACTTTGTGCTGTGTTCACCTTTGAATCGTTCGAGGAGATGGCATCCCACATACCAGCATGCTGTTTCAAAGTTGGGGAAAGGGGTGAGTGTTTTCATCTTCAGTCGCTTCTCAATTTCATTAGCTCTAAGGAAACAGAAATGTTTAGAACAACAGTACATTGTCAAAATGTTATCAAATTGAATTATACAATAAAGGTTATTGTGTCAGTGATAAAATATGTGCTCAGACCTCATCTGCATCTCGACGCTCAGGTTATGGACAAAATGGCCAGAGAATGCTAAGCAGTCAACTGGAGTCAGAATGGCATTGATCCAACCTGAGCAAAGGGATAATTAAGAGGAAATTATTATTATTATTCGAAAATGGATATCAGAGATAATTATCAACAGAGCTCTACATTTTCATTGTCGTGGACTGGTGTACCCGTTTGACGTACATGCTGTAATTTCCCATCTACTGTATGATGATCTTTACCGTGAAGTTCAGTCTTAATAATTTGTATTTTCTCATTCCAAATGCACTTGTACGCTTCCTCCAATTAGTATTATTGGTCAGTTAGTATTATTGTAAATGCCCTAACCCGTTCCAAGCCCCCCAAAATTCAGACATAAATCTTTTATAACTCATCAAAACATATAACAAATACATGATACAATTAGTATCTTGCACATCACTTGGAACCAGAAGTCACAAATGTCAGTGTACTCGACGCAAACATTGATAGCATTGGCACCACTCTCATCAGACATCAACTCAGATGGACAGGCCATGTTGTCCAAATGGCAGACACAAGCCTACCCAAACAGGTCCTTTATTCAGCGCTGCTAACTGGCCAGAGAGATCCTGGAAGTCAGAAAAAGTGCTACAAGGACAACAGAAGCATCAGGCTGATGCAGTTCAATTTCAACAGCGCTTGCTGGGAAGACCTTGCCCAAAATAGGTCTGTATGGCGAGACAGTCTACGTAAGGGAGCCACACTCCACGAAATCAATCTCCGCCGGGTTGCCACGGTCAAGAGACAGCACAGAAAGGAGAGAAAAATTACCACCCACGAGGCCACACCACATTCCATCCCCAGCAACGCATTCCCAATGCGCACACTATACAAAAGTTTGTGATTTCATAATTGGACTTTTCAGCCACCTGAGAACCCACAAATCCCCCCTAAGAGGACCATCAAACTCGATTTCGAGTGATTGCCGATGATGATGATAATTAAATTACTGCACAATAAACATAAAATCAGAGTTGTGTATAATTAAAAAAAAAAAAAAACAAAGAATATACATGATAATACACTTATGTAAAGCTGTCGGAACACGAGGGGCAAATGAAGAGGATGCTGGGATACACACATACACATACAGTAGAGGTCCCTCTTGGCCAATTGGATGCCAGGAATGCTAGGCAATAGGCAATTGCCCAGCAGCATTAAGTATGTTACCAGCCATACTGTATTTTTGCCTTTCGTATCCTGAAATGTCTTTCGTAACAAGAGGCAATATTTTCCCGTCTAGGCGTCTTAACCTGAAAATTCTGTATGCACAGATGTAGGTAAGTAGAGGTTCCACTGCACTTTTTAACTAGCTAAGCATTACTAATAAGGTTGCATTAAGTAGTCATAAGTGACTTAACACCAACTTTGGTCACTGCTTAGCTCAGCAAAAGATACATTTAACTAAATAAAACTGCAATTGTGTTAAGTCTTTAAGTTCCATAATTCCAAGAACGTGGTACCAATACATCCATTGCTGTCCACTGTACCATTCGGTCAAGAGGCGATCTTTGGTGATGTTCGGAACATCACAAGACATCAATAGCCACACCTGTACTGTATAATAACATTGTACTGGTTGAGGACAGGACTAGAACCTCCTGTAACAGGATCATGTATTTTTCCATTTAAAATCTCGGGAATGTTAATGTACAGAACAAATTGCAATCCATGTGTCTTTTATTTATTCTCTTGTTCATTTCCTTGCGGCTTTTTCCTTCAGGGGTCACCACAGCGAATCAGTTGTCTCCATCTAACCCTGTCCTCTGCATCCTCTGCTCTCACACCAACTACCTTTCATGTCCTCATTAACTACATCCCTCGCCTTTTATTTATTCTTTGTTCAGCTTAATCATTGAATACCCTGGTAAGTTTATATATATATATATATATATATATATATATATATATATATATATATATATATATATATATATATATATATATATATATATATATATATATATATATATAAACTTACCAGGGTATTCAATGAGTTTATATATATATATATATATATATATATATATCTTCCCATGGGCTCACCACCTGTGGGAGGGGCCAAAGGGGTCGGGTGCGTAGGGAGTTGGGCGGCAGCCAAAGGCGGGGGCCTTGGCGGTCCGACCCCCAGCTGCTGAAGCTAACTCTTGGGACATGGAATGTCACCTCTCTGGCAGGGAAGGAGCCTGAGCTGGTGTGTGAGGCAGAGAAGTTCCGACTAGATATAGTCGGACTCTCCTCCACACACAGCTTGGGTTCTGGTACCAATCCTCTCGAGAGGGGTTGGACTCTCTTCCACTCTGGAGTTGCCCATGGTGAGAGGCGCCGGGCAGGTGTGGGCATACTTATTGCCCCCCGGCTTGGCGCCTGTACGTTGGGGTTTACCCCGGTAGACGAGAGGGTAGCCTCCCTCCGCCTTCGGGTGGGGGGACGGGTTCTAACTGTTGTTTGTGCTTATGCACCGAACAGCAGTTCAGAATACCCACCCTTTTTGGAGTCCTTGGAGGGTGTGCTAGAGAGCGCCCCCTCTGGGGACTCCCTCGTTCTACTGGGGGACTTCAACGCTCACGTGGGCAATGACAGTGAGACCTGGAGGGGCGTGATTGGGAGGAACGGCCCCCCCGATCAGAACCCGAGTGGTGTTCTGTTATTGGACTTCTGTGCTCGTCACGGTTTGTCTATAACGAACACCATGTTCAAACATAGGGGTGTCCATATGTGCACTTGGCACCAGGACACCCTAGGCCGCAGTTCGATGATCGACTTCGTAATCGTGTCATCGGACTTGCGGCCGCATGTTTTGGACACTCGGGTGAAGAGAGGGGCGGAGCTGTCAACTGATCACCACCTGGTGGTGTGTTGGCTCCGATGGCGGGGGAAGATGCTGGCCAGACCTGGCAGGCCCAAACGTATTGTGAGGGTCTGCTGGGAACGTCTGGCAGAATCCCCTGTCAGAAAGAGTTTCAACACCCACCTCCGGCAGAACTTCTCCCTTGTCCCGGGGGAGGTGGGGGACATTGAGTCCGAGTGGGCCATGTTCCGCACCTCCATTGTTGAGGCGGCCGATCAGAGCTGTGGCCGTAAGGTGGTTGGTGCCTGTCGTGGCGGCAATCCCCGAACCCGCTGGTGGACACCAGCGGTAAGGGATGCCGTCAAGCTGAAGAAGGAGGCCTATCGGGCCTTTTTGGCCTGTGGGACTCCGGAGGCAGCTGACAGGTACCGGCTGGCCAAGCGGACTGCGGCCTCGGCGGTTGCCGAGGCAAAAACTCGGACATGGGAGGAGTTCGGTGAGGCCATGGAAAACGACTTCCGGATGGCTTCGAGGAAATTCTGGTCCACCATCCGGCGTCTGAGGAGGGGAAAGCAGTGCACTATTAACACTGTGTATAGTGAAGATGGTGTACTGCTGACCTCGACTCGGGACGTCGTGAGTCGGTGGAGAGAATACTTCGAAGCCCTCCTCAATTCCACCGACACGCCTTCCTTTGAGGAAGCAGAGTCTGGGGACTCTGAGGTGGGCTCTTTGATCTCTGGGGTTGAAGTCACTGAGGCGGTTGGTAAGCTCCTCGGTGGCAAGGCCCCGGGGGTGGATGAGATCCGCCCGGAGTTCCTAAAGGCTCTGGATGTTGTAGGGCTGTCATGGCTGACACGCCTCTACAACATCGCGTGGACATCGGGGACAGTGCCTCTGGATTGGCAGACCGGGGTGGTGGTCCCCCTTTTTAAAAAGGGGGACCGGAGGGTGTGTTCCAATTATAGAGGAATCACACTCCTCAGCCTCCCCGGTAAAGTCTATTCAGGGGTGCTGGAGAGGAGGGTCCGTCGGGAAGTCGAATCTCGGATTCAGGAGGAGCAGTGTGGTTTTCGTCCCGGCCGTGGAACAGTGGACCAGCTCTACACCCTCAGCAGGGTCCTCGAGGGTGCATGGGAGTTCGCCCAACCAGTCTACATGTGTTTTGTGGATTTGGAGAAGGCGTTCGACCGTGTGCCTAGGGGAATCCTGTGGAGGGTGCTCCGGGAGTACGGGGTACCGAGCCCCTTGGTAAGGGCTGTTCGGTCCCTGTACGACCGCTGTCAGAGTCTGGTCCGCATTGCCGGCAGTAAGTCGAATTCGTTCCCAGTGAGGGTTGGACTCCGCCAAGGCTGCCCTTTGTCACCGATTTTGTTCATAACTTTTATGGACAGAATTTCTAGGCGCAGCCGAAGCGTTGAGGGGGTCCGGTTTGGTGACCTCAGCATTGAATCTCTGCTTTTTGCAGATGATTTAGTGCTGTTGGCTTCATCAAGCCGTGACCTCCAACTCTCACTGGAGCGGTTCGCAGCTGAGTGTGAAGCGGTTGGGATGAAGATCAGCACCTCCAAATCCGAGACCATGGTCCTCAGTCGGAAAAGGGTGGAGTGCCCTCTCCGGGTCGGGGATGAGATCCTGCCCCAAGTGGAGGAGTTCAAGTATCTTGGGGTCTTGTTCACGAGTGACGGTAGGAGGGAGCGGGAGATCGACAGGCGAATTGGTGCGGCGTCTGCAGTAATGCGGACGCTGCACCGGTCCGTAGTGGTGAAGAAGGAGCTGAGCCGAAAGGCAAAGCTCTCGATTTACCAGTCGATCTACGTTCCTACCCTCACCTATGGTCACGAGCTTTGGGTCGTGACCGAAAGAACAAGATCCCGGATACAAGCGGCCGAAATGAGTTTCCTCCGCAGGGTGTCCGGGCTCTCCCTTAGAGATAGGGTGAGAAGCTCGGTCATCCGGGAGGGACTCGGCGTCGAGCCGCTACTCCTCCGCGTAGAGAGGAGCCAGCTGAGGTGGCTCGGGCATCTGGTTCGGATGCCTCCCGGACGCCTCCCTGGAGAGGTGTTCCGGGCATGTCCCACCGGCGGGAGGCCCCGGGGACGACCCAGGACACGCTGGAGAGACTATGTCTCTCGGCTGGCCTGGGAACGCCTTGGGATCCCGCCGGAGGAGCTGGTTGAAGTGGCTGGGGAGAGGGAAGTCTGGGCTTCCCTGTTAAAGCTGCTGCCCCCGCGACCCGACCCCGGAACAAGCGGAAGATAATGGATGGATGGATGGATATATATATATATATATATATTAGGGCTGTCAAACGATTAAAATTTTTAATCTAGTTAATTACAGCTTAAAAATTAATCGTAATTAATCGCAATTAATCGCAATTCAAACCATCTCCAAAATATGCCATATTTTTCTGTAAATTATTGTTGGAATGGAAAAATAAGACACACGACGGATATATACATACAACATACTGTACATAAGTACTGTATTTGTTTATTGTAACAATAAATCCACAAATGGCATTAACATTCTTTCTGTTAAAGTGATCCAAGGATAGAAAGACTTGTAGTTCTTAAACGATAAATGTTATAGTTACAAGTTATAGTAATTTTATATTAAAACCCCTCTTCATGTTTTCGTTTTAATAAAATTTGTAAAATTTTCAATCAAAAGTAGAGTTAATATAAGAGGAATAAAAATAACAATAATAAAAATAGACTGACCAAAGTAAGTTTTACGTGTATTTTGCATAGCTATTTTGATATGGAATGCCAGTTCATTTTTCATTGTTGTTTAACTGTGTGTCAGAATAGGGCCTCATTACTATAGACTGAAGTGCTTTTCTTTTTGTGAACATTTTTTTGGGGAGAGATAGGAATATTATTTTTGTTGTGCTTTCACTAAACAATACTTACAGTGGGGAGAACAAGTATTTGATACACTGGCAGTGTATCAAATACTTGTTCTCCCCACTGTATGTTTGTTGTGAAGGAGTTGCCAATAAACGGCGCGGTCCAAAGAATGCCTGTGTCCACTCACCTCTACTGTATAACATATATTTGTGCATATCTTACCCAAAATACAACAAGAGACACATAATTGCCACTAAAAGAAAGAAAACTTACCGAAATATGTGTGGAGTACAAATAGCAATTTGCATTGCAATGTGAATACAGCATAAACGTCTCACAACTACTAATTCTCCCACGTTTAGAAGAAATAACATGAGTATGGAACGGCGCTGCCCCAAGTGGCCGGTGGCATTCTCTTCACTCTTAATGTCCATAAACGGCCTCATATGATGTAATCTGTTTGAGGCAATATGCGAGATGGTCATTCACCCAAGCGCCAGCAGAGGGCGGCAAAACTCCATAACAACAAGTGAGCGTTTCAGTGTACTGTCATTTAAATCTGTCTGAGCGGGACATCTGCGTTAATTGCGTCAAATATTTTAACGTGATTAATTTAAAAAATTAATTAACGCCCGTTAACGCAATAATTTTGACAGCCCTAATATATATATATATATATATATATATATATATATATATATATATATATACACACACACACACACACACACACACACACACACACACAGTGGTACCTCGACATACGATCGCTTCGACACACGATCTTTTCGACATCCGACGTAAAATTTGACTCGCTGTTTGTTTCTACATCTGGCGAGTACCGCGGACGGACGCTTGGCAAATTTTCTTGTGAGAGAAATTAACACAGATTTCAAAAAGGTTTATACAGATGGTCAAACAAGGAAAAAGGTGACACTTACCATTGAAATGAAGATGCAAATTATAGAAAAATATCAGCGTGGGGTGCGCATCCGTGAACTAGCTCAATAATACATCTCCACGGTCCTCCTCCGACCACCGTTCGCCAGTCTTTATAAGTTAAGATGACAATTATTATTGTGCTGACATCGCCAAACAAATCGCCAGCTTCATCAGGTTTTTATCATTTATTTCAGAACTTCTCAAGAAAACATTGAAAGCAAAAGTAAACTCTCAGCTGCTCCACTCCCTCACGTCAGCCACATGGTACGTTCAGGTCCAGAAAAAAACGTCCACCACTTTACAACCCGATTCGTTACACTATTAGAGGAATTATTATTATTATTATTGTTATATTATTGTTCCGATTTTTAGTTATAAATTATTTGTTTTGCTATGTGTAATTGCCATTTGTAATAGTACCAGCAGTATTTATAAAGGATTTAGTGTAGGTATTTGGGCTGTGGAACGAATTAATGGGATTATAATGCATTTTAATGGGAAAATCCTGCTCGACATACGACCATTTCGACTTACAAACAAGGTCCTTATTAGGTACTTTGTATGTAGAGGTACCACTGTATATACATTTATGGCGGAAAAAACAGACAAGGCTGGAAAAGCAGTTTCTGCTGTTGCACCTATCTTTAAATAAACTGCTGTATTTTCAGACAAAAGAACTGTTGTGTCTGATAGAACAATATGTTTATATGCTGCCATAGCACTTTCATGGCACATTATACCCCAAGACTATTTTTAATTTGTCCGTTTTACCCTGGAGACCCCCGTTTACAGACACCGCGCAACCGCTTTTGTTTCAACCCAGCCATAAAAAAAAAGGTAAGTAAATATATTAATTATTTGAAATGTCTATCATTTTTAGCTTAGAATTATTCATTGATGTCTAATAGTTAAGTTTAAAAAAAAAAAAAAAAACGACTTTAAAAAAATATTCACTCGCATACAAATTATGTCACAGAGAAAAAAAATAGTGTCTGTAAATAGGCCGCAGATATCTACGTCATGACTATCGCTTAATTAGTTAGCAGTTGGGTTTAAGTGTAGTGTTGGTTGTTGTTTTGGCTTGGGCTTACCCCGAAGGCAAGCTTCTTACATTTATGTAATTTTGTATTCATGGTGATTTGGATTTGTAAAATAAATATTGTCAACTTGTGAACTTGTGGCTTGTTTTATGTTGCGTCCTTTGCGAGCCTTCAACTGGGACTTAACAATATGACTGAAGTATGCTTACTGTATCACAGCTTTTTATTTTCGTTCCAGCTCTGACCTGATGGGATGAACAAAGTCTGTCCTTGCTTCAGAGGGCATTTGTAACACTTGTCCACTTGGTCAGCAAAGAACATTTCGCTGTGATTGGATGACGACCTCCAACGCTCATACAGAGAAAGATTGGCAGAGGTTGGCTTGATGAGAAAAAAGATCTTTTCTCCCTGGAAAGACACGACATTAATTTCTTGTACAATAAAAGAGTGGATTGTGTTCCACATTTTTGTAAAAGTAATCAAGAGGTTTGAAAAGAACATTGAGAACACACGATCTTTAGTACCTTTAATACATGATACCAGACAGAGGCACCGCCACACTCAATGTGAAAATCTGTGTAACTGTCTTTCACACAGATCAGACAGTATTTAGTGACTTTCGGCTTTCCAAGCAGTGCATTTTCAGGCCAGTAGTTTTCAACCCAAGACAATCTCTGTACAATTTGTGGACTCTCCACAATACTGTTCATCCTGTTCCAAAGAGGAAAATAGACAAATAAATGTGGGCACGGACACTTTTATAGTCAAACTTGTAGATTATTTATAAACTCTCCAACGAGCGTCTACCTTGAGTCAGAGAACTCCAGATTGATTATATTTAAAACTTTCTTTCTGTTTGTGCTATAATAATAATCAACAAAATCTTTGAGTTTCATCTTGCTATCAGTCTGTTTGGTGACATCAACAACATCAACTCCAACATCAGGACCTGAGAGAAAAAAACAACAAAGAAAAATGACAAATTAATGAGAAAACATCCATTTATCCCTTTAAAGCATAAGAAAACCCTGGGTTTCCCCATTTAGGGTCATTTAATACCAAAGAACCTCATATGCATTATATAATGAGTTGAGTTATATAGGTAATTTAGATTGTCTTCCCATATGTTGTTAGGATAGAATTGACCCTCACATTATTAAGTGAATTATTTTCATTATGCTGGGACTTACATTTACCCCTTGGCACTTGCTGAATGTGCCGTTCCATTGTTTCCCTTCAAATGTACGTTTGATTGGCTAATGCCTTACATTTATTTAAAATGTATTTATTTTCTACATTATTTAAATATCTTTTTATTTGCAGCCTATGCAGACTTTTTTCAGAGAATAATACATTAATCATAGTCAAGGTAAAAAAAGTTGTCATTTTTTTGTTGCGTTTAGCTGTGCTTATGGACGTGCTTGTGTCGTGTTTTACCTGAAGGAAAACTCAATTTTTATCTATCTATTTATTTTTGTTATACCATGACGAAGATGGGGTTCTTTTTCAGTTATATTTATTTATCTAGACACCGTTGAGTGGTCTTAAGACAAATGTTTATTTTTACATTCCTCGATAGAGATTATTAACAAGTGTGTATGCTAATATAATTTATGTTCAAATATTGCAATTTAAATTTGCTAGTAAAATCCAGATACCTGTATATACAATGACAATTACTGTAAATGTGATTTCAGTGAGATGCTCTCACTCAAGAACTTCGTCTAATATTGTGTTAATAACGTATGTGGTATTTGAACTGCATCGATACTGATGCTATTTATTGCGATTTGTTTATATGAACAAAATGAATGGAATCAATCTGTATGAATTAAATTATTAAATTAAATTAAATCTTTGGGATAAAACCTCGCACAATTTTGTATGTGTCCTCATCATAATTTCTAGCTGTTTTACAAGCATTTTATGTGTTGCTGCAGTGCCTTTAAAGTGCATGTGACACGAAAAAGCATGTTTATTTCATAATACACGCGGTATTTTATGCTCCTGAATGATATGGACCGCTTGGATGTGTGTGGAAGCGATCGCTATATTTATTTAGTTTTTTGAATCCCGCGCCATGAAAATGAGTTACTTCCGGCTTCGGTCTTGCATTGAGGAGGGCGGCGCTCTGCCTGGCACGGCCAGACTGTTCTCCACGTATTTTTCAAACACTGAGAGAAAAGTCTGGGAACCAGCCCATTAACGGCGTCTCGAGCAGGTACAAAATCAATCGACAAATCAGATTCGTTTATCTGCGTGACGTGTTCTTAACGAGCAACGTCACTCTTGCGCGTCGTCGAAAGTCGTCTCCACAACAACACAGATGGTGAACGGGAGAGCCGAGAATATGTTCCAGTCCACGGTAAAATCGGTTTTAAATTACCAAAAACACATCGACACAAGTCATTGACAACAGTCTGTCTCGCGCTAGCCATGTTAAATAAACTCAGCTCTCTTTGTATGTTTACTTCCGCGCGCAAGTCCCTCGTCCTGCCCTTGTCATTTTACTAACGTCTGCCCGTCGCTGATTGGTCCACTCCGCTGTCTGTTTGCTGTGGCTTTCTCCGCCCTGGAAATTGTATCCGCTGAATGGTGGCCAGACTCAATAGCTGGAACACCCGCGTAGTGACGGGACCTGTCGTTCACTTGAGGAAACGAATCCATTTCAGTTCGTTCAGTAAAAAGACTCGTTCAAACAAATCGTTCAACGAATCGTTCGCCCCCTCATCTCCCTCCCCGCCCAAATGAATCGTTCGGTTAGTGAACGGGAAGTGACGTTGCCGAACGAATCACCAAAGACCGCTTCGCAGTATAACTGAACGGGAAGGGACATTGCTTGGTCACTCCCTCTCTTGCACACAGGCTCCTCATTAGTGACGGGACCTGTCGTTCACTTGAGGAAACAAATCCATTTCAGTTCGTTCAGTAAAAAGACTTGTTCAAACAAATCGTTCAAAGAATCGTTCGCCCCCTCATCTCCCTCCCCGCCCAAATGAATCGTTCGGTTAGTGAACGGGAAGTGACGTTGCCGAACGAATCACCAAAGACCGCATCGCAGTATAACTGAACGGGAAGTGACATTGCTTGGTCCCTCCCTCTCTTGCACACAGGCTCCATATTGACCGCTCGTCGTAGTTTCAGAAATGAGTGACAGTCGCGCTATGGCGGGAGTTATCAGCTCTGTTGGTCCTTTTGATGAGCTTGTGGAACAGTGGAGCTCGTACACGGAGTGGTTCGGCTATTTCGTGGAAGCTAACGAAATAGCGGAAGAGAAAGTGGTGCCCACGTTTTTGAGCGTTATTGGGCCAAAGACTTTCAATTTACTGAGAAACTTGCTTCAACCCGATAAACCTCGTAGTAAAACGTACAGGGAAATCGTGGAAACTCTTAATGGACATTTTTCACCCAAGCCCGTTGTGGTAGCAGAGAGATTCCGATTTCACAAGAGAACTCAGGAAGAGGGGAAATTTGTCACTATGTTCATAGCGGCGCTGCGGAAGCTGGCTGAACATTGTGATCATTCTGCTTTCACAGCCTCGTCTCCCTCCCGCTGCTGCAAAAGTGAGGGAGAACTTCCGCGTCGCCTGTCCTATTTCTATGGGATCAAAGTCATGGCTCGTGCTTGCATTTCGATTTAGGACACGGTTAAACATTTTCCTTTTGTGGGGGGAGTGGGGGTTTGGGTCGGGGGCGCACGGACTTTCTTTGGCATGATCTTGATCACATATACAATGCTGCTGCTACCAGCCAACGCGGCATCCTTGCTGTCACGAAAATAAAAATAAATCGAAAGTTTAATTTCTAAATATGGAACGACCAACACATCATATTTACCTCTCGCTCTGTTGTATTTTTGTTTTTATGCTCATCACTATTATTTTTGGTCACTATTGTTAAAACTAAAGAGTAAATACCTAGTTGTCAAATGTGCTGCTCTGAAATAAAAGCAATACTACATTTTCATATTTCACAGTTTAATTGCAAATCAGTACTAAGATGATCGTATTGAATTTTTGCACTGGTATTAACAAAATACCCGGTCAGATCCCCTGTCTTCCTCTCATCTCAGATTGTCAAATGCTGACGATACATAATTGTTTGCTCTTTACGATGTCGCCTTTCTACTCTCATTAGTCTGTTGAGAAAAATGTAGACATATTGCGACATCTCCCGTGTCCGCGTGCGTTGTTTTTGGGCGCTTGAGTAGCACATGATGGACGGATGGACATAATTTGTCAAACCAACCAACACCCGACACGCTCTGACACACAAAAAAAATAAAACTCGGAAAAAATTGACATGTATATAGTTTCACTGCAAATCAGTATTATGGTTATCATACTAAATATTCTTTTTATTCTGTGCACACATGAGGTAAATATCGCTGCCATGAAGCATCCATATAGTGACAGTTCTCTGCCCCCTTCACTGCTGTCACGCGACCGCAGCTCAGCTTTTGCTTGCCTCGTAGATACCCGTGTTGTAAACTGTAAATTTGATAGTATGTCGTCATAGGTAGTCCCGAGTCTGTTGAGAAAAGTAGTACACTAAACCATGCTCGCTAGGTTTGAGTGGTATTTTTCTCTGTTTGAGCAGCATATGATAGGCTCCACATTAACAAACATGTGACAAAGTCATTTCCTTTCATTTTTTTGACTCGTTCTCCGCATTTCTGGATAATCAAGTTAGCAGCAAGCTAGGTCAGGAACCGGAGGACCGAGTCACTGAACGGGAAGTGACATACAGGGTGACCCAAAAAAAAGTTTACACTGCCATAATACAACTTAAATGCCATGTTTATTCAACTTAGAAATGATACATTATTGTAAAGAACATGTACAGTACACTCTATTTTTCAATGTGTCCTCCCTTAAGTGTCACAACAGCCTCCAGGCGTCTGCGGAATGCTTGACAGGTCTTCTTTATGTAGGATGCTGTCATCTTTTCCCAAGATCTAACAATGGACCTCTCCAAGGCTGCCACAGAAGTTTGTGGCTTCTTACAGGCACTGTCCTCCACAGTTGCCCATATGGTATAATCCAGGGGATTGAGATCTGGACTCTGGGGTGGCCACATATCACCTTGTCAATCAACTTTTTGGTCCGCACAGATTGGCACTTCCAGACCCAGGTTTTCGTGAGGCTGTTCCAGTATCTTTCAGCTTCTTTTTAACTTTGTAGACTGCACATCTGGATATTCTCAGATTTGCTGCAATCTCAGTAGGTGTCAGACCGGCACGCAGCAATTCAGGTACAGCTAAAGTTTTCTTCATGTTCAGCAAAAGCACAGGAATTGTAGAGACGAGAGATTACCAGCTGCATTGAGTGACCTTAATGAATCACTTAAGCATGACAACCTATTTAGATATGTTTTGTGACGGAGTAGCCCCGTCAGATCCCGGGGGGAACTCTGCGGCCGCAATATAACGCGTGAGACACGGCAGACTCGGCGTTTTCAATATTATTCATTTGACACACACATACACGTGCGCGCGTACACTCACACCGTACCTGTTAACTTTTTAGGCATCGCGGGGGTCTGGGGTGCACACTAGACTGCCGCCACAACATCGTTATGCCGTACTCACTCTTAACAAACATTTCCACATGTAGTCATCCTCTATTCACGTGCTGAACTGTCAAAACCGAGCGCGCATTCACTTCCTGGTTTTATGACGTCGCGGGCGGGACGTCAGCGAGTGACGTCACCGTACGGCTTGAGTTTTTGACCAACGTAAATTTCTTTTCCTTTCCAAATGTTTTTTCGGTATGGTAGTACCAGTATTTTGTTTATTGTATTTTTCTTTAATTTATAGTGAAGCTAATATTACACAAACTGTAGTTATTAAGCAGATAACTGAACTTTTGGAGTTAATTGGCTGGAGGGGAGGGGCCAGGACAATGTAAAGAGGGACCTACCTTTCCTACCTCAGTCATTTGGAGTCACGCAGTGGTGCAGATCAGGTAACAGACCTTTTTTATTTTATTTGTCATGCAGTTAATGTTTTGTAAATATGGTGAATGTTGGATTAACTTTTGTAAATAATCACTTTTGCACTTTGTCACAGAACACTGCTTGTTAAGTTGTTGGGAACGTCGTTAATAAAAACCAGTGATGGCCAAATGAAGCCTCATGAAGCAATGAAGCTTTGCAGCCAATTGGTTTGCACGTGTAGCAAAGCTTCATGGTGCTTCATTTACTCTATGGCGCCATCAAGTGGTCTAGAAGCCCAAGAGGTCAACATTGTTAAGAATTCAAAGGTTATTTGATTATGACAAAGATATGAATGTGCTTATGTTAGTAATTTAGTTTGTGAACAAAATACAACAAGTGCTAAGGATAATTTGTTATTCATTTTTGTTGAGAAATAATAGCTTTCCCACAGTGGCTGGCTTTAAACGGTTTCTTTTTTTGGACAATATTTCACCAGCTTTAGAAAATATTCTTTCACAAGGCACAGATGAAGCTGGGGTGCAGATAAATGTGTGTGCCAGTTTATATACATTTGGGTAGGTATTCTTTTGTGCCTCCCAGTACACTAATGGATTGTTCATTCTGTTGATGTTTGTTTCAGATAGGTACACACTAGTGATGCACGATAATGCATTTTTCAGCCGACACCGATAATTTCCTCCTCATTCCAACCGATAATGTCAAGCCGATAATTTTATTAAAGATTTATGTAAAATTTTAAAGTATACACAAGAGAAAATATTGCTGTGCAAAAATAATATTGCTCTTTTTTTTTCAAACATCAAATGTGTAGTAGTAGTAGTAGTAGTTGTAGTTGTAGTTGTAGTTGTAGTAGTAGTAGTAGTAGTAGATTCCAACATCTAAATAAAGACAGATTGTCTGACATTGTGTAATGGTAAACTTTTGGCAACAATTACTTACAGAGTAAATACATAAGTTGCACAAAAATGGCTTTAAAAGTATGCCATTCCTAAAGTATAACATTACTACACAGCTCCTTAAGACTAGTCAAAGTCCCTTGTTTTCAGTGTAAATCTATTGGAAATAAGTTAAATTAACTGCCAGCACTTCAAGTATATTTCACTCAGATTACTTGAAGAGAAATGGCCAGCTGAAAATAAGCTTAACAGCCTTATTTTAAGCAATAAATTATTATACATAATCCTAAAAAAAAAAAAACTTGTCAGAAATGTTCTTTATTCAAGAATATGTATGGTTCAAAACATTATTTGAAAGCAATTTTTTCTTGATTTAGGTGAAAAATGACATTTTTTTTTAGATGTTTGGGCTTAAGAACAAATTGCAATATTTAGTTAACTCGAATAATCTGGCGCATTCAACTAGTCTTCAACACTCAAACAAGATGGGGAAAATTATTTGACTAGATTTAAGAAGAATGATCTTATTAAGACGTCATAAATTTAAAGCGTACTGAATGCATTACTGACTGGATGACTTCTTTGTGTGGTTTGGTGCATGTTACAATTATCAACTAACCACTGTGCCGTCATGATAAACATGGTTTGTTGACATCACCTGTGTAAATGTCCGTGGTCCGCGGTAACTGATGTGATCGGCATGTCTTTCACGAAGAATCGTGGTCGTAGGAACTGCATTATTTTTTCATCCAGGGGTTTGGCTATCGGGTCATTTCGGGAATTTCCTCCCGCCTGTGCCCTTCGGTCCGCCCGGCTGCCAAATTAGCACCCACGCCAGGCCTCTGTCTTGAACCGGAGTGGCGGCGACAGCTAAGTTCGTACCGGATATCCGCCCGCCCCAGGCGGCTCGCTGCGGCGCATGGCTCTGCTCTCATGCTCTACCCGCCTAGGGCGAGGCGGTGGCGGCGGCCTGCCGGACCGGCAGGCTCCGTCGGAAGACCGCTACTTGTCAACTATCGATCTCGTGAGGTGTTTAGCCATAGATGGGAGTTTACCACTCGCTTTGGGCTGCATTCCCAAACACCCAGACTCCCGGAGGACCGCAGTGTCTCTGTATCGTCACAAGCCCCGTAGCTTCCTTTATAGTTTATTTGTTAACAACAGCTTTAGCATTCGTGCTAGCAGCAGCCTCGTATTCGTTCCAAAAATCATTGTGATGGAGTTTTAAATGGCTGCTGGGTTAGTGCTAGTGGTGTTCAATGAGGACTTTCTTTACGCCTTGAGGAACTGTTTTGTAAATGGCGAGAGCGTCGTTTATTTCATTTCACACACGGGAAAAGCAACGCACGCCAGTGAGAGCGCCTCAACACTGATGTGTAACACCACCTCCTCTATGACGCCGTACTCCTAAACCCCTCCTCCCACAGGGGCTTCAGAGAGGGGAGGGGTTGAGCAGGCGGCAGTGGAGAAAACTGCTTGGTTGCGCACATTTGGAGGCTAAATCAAGTATATAATTATCGGATTGCATTATCGGTTGATTTTTTTTTTTTTATTATCTGTGTGACGTCATAATTTCCATTATCGGCCGATAATTATCGGTGGCCGATATTATCGTGTATCTTTAGTACACTCACATTTATATTAATGTTGTTCTTCTCCCTTACCTTATTGAAAGCAATCAAATGAAAATGTTCCCATACAGGGGAGATCGCTTTTTTCGCGCCGGTTCCATCGCAAGCAAAGGACAAGGCACGAAAAAAGATTGCACTGGTTGCACTGTTGCGCACAGATCATGTAACAAGCACAGGAACCCAAAATGCTCAAAATGTGAGATAACAGGCGATCGCCATTGCATTTGGCAAACAATTTGTACTGTAGACTATTGTGTTTGCAATGCGCGCCGAACGTCGGATCACTTCCGAAGCGTTCAACAGATTCAGCCGGCCGGCGAGGCTTCTCACATCATCATTTCCGGGTTCTGCCGAAATGATGCGCGCCTGGCTACAAGCTTCGTAGAAACACCCCTCCCATTACTCGACACGAGCTTCGGAACCTCGGCCCATTTCGTCCCATCACTAATAAAAACACTTGAAAACCATCATTCTGCTTCGGTTGCCATTTTTGGGAGCAAGAGCCCCGCCACATGTTTCAATGGCTTTTAACCCTTTAAGGTCTGGGCCTATTTTGTCTGATTTTGCATGCCTTTGAAGTTGCCTTTATATTTCAAAGAAAGAATTGTTTACGATGGCCTGGTTTGGTCCCTTTTTTTGTGACACCTTGAACTTCATGTCCAAACTGTTGTTTCCGTCACTGACCAATTATAAATCATCATTTTGGGCCCAAAAAGACCAAAAATTCCACAATCGTTTTGTCAAAATTTTTAATTTTGATGTCCAATTGACAACCAAACATGCGTAACGAACCGTTTTGAAACTTTGTAATATTTATTCAACATGTTAGGATGAACATTCAACCAAAAAAATTTAGAATAGTCTTATATTTGACAAATCAACATAAACAACAGGTATAGCATAGACGTTTTTTGCCTTTATACATGCTCTAGTCAAAACAGGTTATATACAGCAGACTGAACAGTGAAAAAATATATACCATCTAACACAAAAAGTGTTTAGATGCCATCTCTTTAGGAGTTTAGGTATTGCGGCCCATCACCTGATGAAAACTGTACACACAATCAAGCTTCTTGAACACACATTTATATACAAATTGAGAAGACTGATTGTGGGAAAAAAATGTATATATATATATATATATAAATATAAAACACTGGGGGGAAAAAAAGTATTTTCAAAAATATTTACAATAAACAAGTTAAATTTTTTTCAGGCATGCCACTCCGAAAAGCATTTTCGTCCTGGAATTCGAAACAGGGCGACATCACACAGCCCACACTTCCATGGGGTGTTGGTCCTCTTTCCACCCTTCCATTTTCATTTCACTTTACTTTCATTGTCACTATAAATGTACATGAAGAAAAGTCAGTATTTATGAAAATAATAAAGTATAAAATAAAAATATATACAGCAATAAATAATATTGGAAATCTATATGTATGACAATAGAAAGAATACCATAGCTGAATATGCGCTACATCCCTAATCTTCATATAGAAAGAAGATCACCACAATTATAAATTCCTGCCTTGGATACACACAGCTCACGTACGACTTTGATCTGATATGCACATTTTATTATTATATACACAAACACACACTTATATTGCATCAAAATTAACTTTGTCTTGCAATATCAAAAGAAACTTTCAAAAGAAACTTTTTCCAGCCTAAAAAAAAAAAAAAAGTGAGTTTGCTTACCTCTGCTCGTCGATGGCGTCACCCACGTGTTCAAATACGTCACTATCTTCACTCGAGGACTCTTCCGAAGAAGACGATGATGACGAATTTGGACCATCCTCTTCCTCAAGTTGATCAAATAGCACAATTGCTTGCGCTAAATTTAGTTTTCCGTTCATTCTCAAAGTCACACAAAGTCGCTGCTCGATCCAAACGGCCGTCGGCTCGCCACCTTGCTGCTTCAGAACACTCCTCCCTCTCGTTCGGTGGAACCTCGCATGGCAGTTATATTTATTTAAAAAACGCATTTAGTGCGTCCACTGTGACTTCGAAAGGGTTCGTTTGATTTGTGGTTTTTTCATGGAGCTTCCGTTTTGAAAAAGGACAAGAAATGATGGAAATATAGACACAAACAAATGATCCATGCAGCGTTTTAATGTTTTTTTGAGAGGACAATAAAACTATAAAACTTAAATGACAATATCTCACGTTTTAATTGGTCGATTGACTTCAAATAATGACAGTAAACCGCAACTTCCGCACTTTAAAACGAGACCAACCAACGGCATGTGGGTGACGTATTTAAAACGTGAGGGCGCTTCAAAGACGACGTGCGCTGAGGACGCGCCGGCGCGTCCTTCGACTCTCAAGGGTTAAACAAGCAGTCAACTGAGTGTAAACTTTTTTTTTTTGGGGTCACCCTGTAACTCAGTCTTGGACCCCTGCCTGCACGCTGGCTGCTTATTGGCCACACGTGGAAGTGAGTGACAGACGCCCTGATTCTGTTTCCGCTCCCTCCCCTGCCCGCGATGAGGCTGGCGTCTGATTGGTCGTGTGCGATGTCAAGACGCTGCCGCTTGCTCAACGCCCTCCCACGCAGCAACAAGCCCCGACTTCAGAGAACGAATCAGTGCAGATGGTGATTAGTTCGGTCCCGTTCACCCAAACAATTCGTTCATAAAGAACAAATCGTTCGCGACCGATACAACACTAGAACAGCGGTGAGTCTGGTGTACCAGGCAAGAGGGCGCTGTGACGTGTACGGTAGAAGACTTCCTCTTCACTATAGAGCCTACCCACCGACGTCATAAAACCACGTGCTCGCTGTATGGTTCCGCCCACTTGTCCGTCATTTTGTCTCTGTTTTAGCATTGGTTTCAATTGATCGAGGAATTTAAAATGCATTTCATGGAAGACCCGGTGCTTTCTGATGCCGTAAACTCACTGGATGTGTTGCATAAAAGGCGTTATGTGGAAAAGCTTCGTTCTATACAGTCGCTAGATCCATATTTGATGCCTAAATCGATGATTTTTGACCGGCTGCCTTCGCCGTCTCTGCCTGACCCTGATATTTACAACTATCTTGTCCACACAAAATCAGCCTATTCTCACAAAAGTTTGAAAAACTTTAAGAGCTTGGAGGCTTATAAATGCTACGTTGCTGGTTGGGTGAAACAGGTCCTCGTACAAGAAAATTCGGCAGGAATCTTGTGCTCGGAAGGGGAGTTACGAAATTTTCAATTCAAAATCTTTTGTTCTTGCTAACATCCACTGTCAAGTCTAATGTATTTCATGTCATTTGTCAATGGAGCTAGGGCTTTTAATGTTTATATGGTTTAGCGATAGCACTCTCACGACATACATTCGTGTATGTTGTCGGCGATTAGCCTCGCAATGATCTTAATTGTGGTTATTTGTCAGCCCAAAACCCCCTAAGTATATCTTAAATGCATCTTACCGGATATAAAATGACTACTACATAGTCTGTGGTGATTTTTTTGGTGCCCAGTTTTCACGTCGAATTGCAGCTGTCCATTTCGCTCTCCTGTTTGGATCCCTCGGAATACGGTAAAACTTCAAGTCTCTCCTTCCATCTTCTGTTAGTGCAGTACTTCTCAAATAGTGGGGCGCGCCCCCCTGGGGGGGCGCAGAGCAATGCCAGGGGGGGCGCATGTGACCTCGGGGAACATGTTTTATGTGGGTTTTTTTTTTTTTTTTGCCGTACTGGAATAAAGTGTACTTGCACATCCAGTCAGTAGGTGGCAGTGGCGCTCTCATTTTCAGAGTGCGCGCAGTATTTTTGAACTAAGGAAGAGCACTCAGCACACACAGACAACAGAAGAAGAAGAAGAAGAAGAAGAAGAGCAGTGTTCCACCGCCGTTTTCGAAAGCCGTTTTCCGACCGGACTCACTCACGCAGCGACCCACTGTCTTGTCCGGTGTAGGTCTAGAGGGGAAGAGGATAGTGAACCTACACCGGTTCTCACGTCGCCGCCCGAGAAGTGCCATTTTCGGCTTGGGATCGTCACGACGACTGCCCTCACCTACGGTTCTACCTCGGCCGCGCTTTTTTCGTGCCGTTTGCCTTTTAGCTTTGACTTTTAATACAGTGGGTGATGATGAAAGACCACTGTTTACTGTGTCTAAAAATAATTATAGCAGACAGCAAGAAGCCAAATCAATTAAGACGCCACTTAAAGACATTAGACCCCAATCTCATTGTTAAGCCGCTTGATTTTTTTCAGTGAAAACGTGACGAATATTGCCAACAATCGTCCTGCTTTGTCAGTGTTATATCAGTAAGCCAGTGAGCATTGTTAGCATGCTAATTGAAAAAAAACTCCATCATTGCAAAGGAGGTAAATACTGTGAGCAGCAAAAATAAAAACTGTCCTGTCCAAGGACACTTTTTTCCCCCCTTTTATTCAGATTTGTTTTTTCGGTCAAATTTTTGGGCACATTGTCCTCATGAGTGAATGTTTCTAATCAATTTTAATTTGGTATTATTTACTGATTTTATTACATTTTATTTTTCTGTATCAAATGGTCAAAAATGTACCTTGAGTGTATTTTTTAGTTTGGATGTGAATTTTTTTTTTTTTTTAATTCAGGCAAATTGATGCACATCAAGTCTTCTCTGTTACAAACAAAACAATGTTTATAATAAAGTTATACTTTATTATAAGTTGATCTATGTTACTTTTTTTCTTCATTAGAAAAAAAGGACACAATGTTAGGCAGATGCGTATTTATAACAGTAATTTTATAGACAAATGATACTATTTACAGTGGCGACAGAGAGTTTGGGGGGGCGCGAAACATTTACGTCTTCCTTGGGGGGGCGTGACAAAAAATAATTGAGAAGCACTCTGTTAGTGCAACCAACAGCCACACACGCCTTCACCATTTTGATTATTAATGTTAAGGAGCAGAAAAACACGCCGTAAATAGGAGAAATGTACGTAGCCGTAACAGGTTAACACTATGTTTTGACGGACAAGTGGGCGGTACCATTCAGGAGAGCGGAGCTGTGACGTCACGTGGGTAGGGTCTATACAGCGTACTGTTGTGTATGAGGACGAAGGATTCAGCTGATTTTGCGGATTAATACGTTTATTTTTCGCATCACGCCAGCCAAACGGCTGCAGAAAAATCATTCTTTATGAGGGAGAGGCGTATGCGCCTTTTTGGAGTTTCAAAAGGTTCCCATTCACCGTGGATATTTACTGTGGGACCACTGGACTTACGAGGAAGTGAGTAAACATCTTGTTTTGTATTATGTCAAATATTGATACAGCGATTACAAAGTAAACACTACAAACTTTCTTTAAATAAAGGACTACTTACGTTTGATCATTGATAGGCATGTAAAAAGCTGTCCTCATGCTCATTAGCAGCACGTTAGCTGCACAACAACTGCAGCCGCCCTCCTCCGGGGAACGAACTGTAAATTGCTCTCCGCCGGGCGGTTTGCCGATCCGCGAACACAATCGACAACCCAGTCGTCATGTCAATAAATCCAGGCTAGTTATGTGTGATTTTCCGCTTCGAAGACTTTGAAACATCACTCGGTTCGGGTTAGCATGTCGGCTAGCTGTCACGCCTTTTGGTTTTACATTCTCCGAAGCCGAGGAAGGGAAATGACATATGTCCCATTTGGGTGTCATAAAATATCGTTCGGGAGGTGCGACAGTAAAGGTGAAGTCGACAGTTTTGACCATTATGGAGTAATTTTGCCATGTCGTCCTGAATAAATGCATTTTTATTATTTCATATTCCATTTAGCACAAGACTGTTATTTGTCATGACCATGCCATTTATTTAGCAATTGGGGAAAATACTTGGATGAAAAGAATATCCTGTAAAAATATTGAAGTAAAGAGAAACAATGACATTTTGCAGCTCTCTTCGTCACATTTTCCTTGTTGTGAATAGTTCCCCCTCGACTGGCTGACTGGTCCTTCTCAAGCCATTTATTGGGGAAAAATACTTGGATAAAAAGAATATCCTGTACAAATATTGGAGTAGAGAGCCTGAAACAATGACATTTTGCGGCTCTCTTCGTCGTGTTTTCGTCGTTTTAAATAATTCCGCCTCAATGGGCTGAATAGTAAAACCGATGAGCCCAGTCTACCGCTGACGTCATCCACCTGTTGGGGACGCTAAAGACCTATAATGGTAGGTGTGGCTAACCGGCAGATTAAAAAACTAATTTCTCGTCATCTGCGCTTTGCTAAATTGTTGTATATAGTCTAATCGTCTCAAAATATGATTCTAATTCACATAATAATGCCATTTAAGCCTTTTTTTTTTTTTTTTCCTCCTGTCGTATGCTCTTTAATCTGGAACAAGATGTCTTATTTTTTTTATTTCTGTTTGACCGAAACAGCATTACTCTTGCAAATAGATATTAAAAGTTGTTTGCTCGCAGCATGGAAAAATCAGCAAGGACAAATGAGAAAGGTATGCAAGTGTAACACTGATAAAAGTACAGCTCATGGTTTTTATTAAGAACTGTATTTTAGATGACTGTTGTGAGTTGAAATGTCCACTAGATGGCACTACATGATTAGGCGTTGCACTAAAAGTGGGGGTATGAGCGTTGCATTTTGGGAAATGGAGATGCTATGAATGCTAAATGAGAAACTGCTAATGCTAGCGCGACCAAGACTCAGACTAAAGAGAAACTGACGAGTTCCGGACTGCTCTAGTGGGCGAATTGCTTTGAGTTGTTCTGTTTGATACAAGACTCCGGTGAGTTGCTATGCTGTATGCTACTATGCTAACGGCTATGTGATAGACACGTTTTCCTGTAAAGTTGAGTTACAAAGTTGTGTCTTTTCTTTGTCTAAAAAAAACCAATCGGAGGAAATTGGAACTATAGTAAGGTGTTATTTTGTCATATACAAGTATGTTAATGTTGTATGTTGATGCAATCTTGAAAGAAATTGCTACATGAGAGCTAGTATCTGTCACTGTATACTTTACGAACAACTTGTTTGATTTTAGAAACGACCTATTTTGACCAGTATTGGAAGTTATGTGTGATGGATGTAAAAGGGAGATGACATGTTATACATTATATGGTTGGTTGAAAATTTAATTTGAGTCCTTAATATGCAGATTGGTTTTTTTGAATTGCTGGATCTACATCGGAGTGACAGCGTTGATGTCAAGGAGGATTCGGCCTGATTCAAGGCGGGATTGAAAACGACCATTTTTCTTCAACTTCAACCAACTTTTGGAGCATTACCCTGGGAGCAGATAAGCTCACCTTCACTACAACATCTTTCATACTATACACAGTCACACTACCCGGGTAGTACACACATACACTGAATAGGAGAACGGACATTGAAGCACGGCAGCAATTGGCTGTGAAGGGACGATTCGACCAAGTAATATTTTTGATTTACATGGTTCAGTTGTTGTTATATATAAATATAATATATATATATATATATATATATATAGTATATATGTTGTATAATAGTTTAATAAATGTCGTGTTGTATATTTTTCCTAGTCGCTCTTGCTCCTTGAGTCGAACCTAGGTATAATAAGGTGTTCCATTCGTAGCAGCACCAAAAGAAAATTACCGTGTTACATTTTGGCGAGCTAGCCAGGAGCAAGGGCTATATAGGTAACCCAAGGAAAATTGCTGATTACCAGAAAGTACCATTTGATTATTTGACACAGTATTTAATTGTTTTCCCCATGTAATTGATGAAAATGGCAACAAGTGATGACAATCTGTTAGTTCATGTGATTGGTGTTACCAGTCATGATGCAGATCGCCACATTGTTGAATCGCTGAAAGATTTTGGCCCTGTTGCTAGAATACAGAGAACTCGAGACACACGGCAGTTAGATGGGGATACAGTCATCGTCGAATTTGAGTCAGGAGCCAATGTAATGCCACTTCTTCCCATGGTAGTTTCAAATGCTAATAACCCAGGAATAAAATGGCAAGTAACTCACCCTCCGACATCTAACTTAGTTACTGAACAGATTAGCTCACCCTTTGTCTCCAGTGATAGTAGTGACTCTGAAAATGATTGTAATTCCGACAATAGCACCACTCCTCTGGTGTGCCGAAGAAAGAAAACAGTTGAAGATGAGTGTTTACAGTCACTTCCAACTAAAATGACACCCAAACAAAATGAAACTGGTGCATATAAAAAGAACCGTAAAATGCTCCACAGCCAAGAAATGCCAGAATTGAGCAACGATGTGATAAACCCACCTGAAATTCAGCGTGTCATAGTGGAGCATGTGATTAAAAGTCAACCCAGTAACTCCAAATGGATGAGGACGTTCTCAGGTAGAATACCCAAACCCCCAGGTGAAGCAGATTATGAGACATGGTCTTTACATGCTGAGTTGATGTTCAATGATGACAGCCTTTCAGTTGATGTTCAACGGCGAAAAATCTTGGAGAGTCTGCTTCCCCCAGCTTCAGATGTCGTAAGGCAGCTTGGTACGTCTGCACATCCCAAAATTTATGTTCAGCTACTTGACTCAGCATATGGACTTGTTGAGGATGGCGAGGAAGTGTTTGCCAAGTTTTTGAACACTAATCAGAATGCAGGTGAGAAGGCATCTGATTATCTTCAGAGACTGCAGAGTCTCCTGTACACTGCTGTGAAGAGAGGTGGTGCAAAAGAGGCAAATGCTGACCGACACTTATTAAAGCAGTTTAAACGTGGCTGTTGGGACCACAGTCTGGTCTTACAGCTGGAGCTAAAAAATGAAATTCCCCCTAATTTTGCAGAGCTATTGCTTCAGATTCGCACTGAAGAGGACAGGAGAGCATCAAAAAATGACAGAATGCAACGTCACTTAGGCGCCACCGAAACTAAGCCCTTCATGAACGTCCACTGTGTGCCTGAAACCTCTTCCTTTGACAACAATGTCAGCTTACTGCAGTCGTACATCACTGAAACTGAAAGTCTAAGAAGCCAAGTTGCCCAAATACAAATGCAGCTCCATCGCCAGAAGCATAAGCAAGAGAAGGAAAATGAATCTAAAGCAAATACTGCGTCAAACAGCCCATCCACGACATTAGTTGAAGTGCAGGCTCATCGAGTGAGGCCGCAAAACGCACTTACTACTAGACCCCAGCCAAAAGCCTGGTTTTGTTTTAAGTGCGGTGAGGATGGCCACATTGCCAGGAACTGTGACAAGCCCGTGAATAAGGCACTTGTAGATCAAAAATATGCTGAACTCAAAATCAAACAGGACGATTGGAAGGCCAAACAGTCTTTAAACTGGACCAGGTTCCAGTAAAGGGACATACTGGAGCCGAGGGCACAAGAAACAGTCCCAAGTTCAGATGGAAGTGGGAAGCTGAATGTCAACATGCCTCAGCTTCTGCCCAACAATTTACCAGCAGATTGGTTGGAACAAGACATGTGGCCAAAGTCACAGTTAGTGGAATACAGCAAAACTGCCTAATGGATGGGGGCTCCCAGGTCACAACCATAACCAAAGATTTTTATCATGCTCACTTGCCTTCTCATCCCATTACTCCCATAGATGATCTTTTACAAGTGGAAGGAGCGGCAGGCCAACTCGTTCCGTACATTGGCTGCACTGAGGTTGACATAGGGTTCCCAGAGCATTTTACAGGTGAGCCCACAGTCGTCACAACATTAGCTCTAGTAGTCCCCAATCTGGGAGTAAACGTGAATGTTCCAATTCTCATTGGAACAAACACACTTGACATCCTCTACAAAGATTTCACTGAAAGAACTGAAATTTCACCAGAATGTGAATACGCCCCAGTTGTCAGGCATTTACAGAGCATCTATATAAGTAGGACACCAGATGGTTACGTGGGCACAGTTAAATTACAGCCCAAAAGTAACAATCATCCCGGCGGGAAAAAAGATGTCCCCACTGTTCATGGGACACCTCTTCTAATAGAGCCTTCCACTGAGTCCAGACTACCAGGCCAATTGACCTTTTGTAGCTATGTCATGGCAAGTCCACGTCAAACCTCCTTTAAAGTCCCTATTCTTCTCAAGAATGATTCAACTCGTGACATTATGATTCCAGCTCACCGAACTCTGGCTAAACTCTCAGTGCCACGATCCATCACCTTGTTAAACCCCACCAGAAATATTAGGTTGGAAGGACAACAAAGTTTGAGTCATACAAGCACCTTCGCCCATTGTCTGACAGCAGGTCAAACAGATTCTGCAAACTTCATTAAATTTGAATTTGCTGATTCCCCTTTGTCAGAGGAATGGAAAAACAGGATTACCATGAGATTGAATTCAATTCCTGAGGTTTTTGCAAGAGGAGACCTTGACTATGGGCACACAACTGCAGTGAAACACAAAATCCGTCTGTCTGATGCCATCCCCTTTAAACATAGGCCAAGACCCATCCATCCAGCTGATTATGAGGCAGTTCGCCTACACTTGAAAGAACTGTATGATGCTAATATCATAAGAGAGTCAGAAAGTCCATTTGCTTCACCGATTGTTGTAGTAAAGAAAAAGAATGGACAAATCCGCCTATGTGTGGATTACAGAAAACTGAATAGCAAGACAATCAGAGATGCTTATGCTCTTCCACATATCGAAGAGGCCTTTGCCTCTAAGCGGAGCGAAGTGGTTTTCTGTCATGGATTTGAAATCCGGATATTATCAGGTAGAGGTGGAAGAGGAGGATAAACATAAGACGGCCTTTGTCACACCTATGGGTTTTTGGGAGTTCAACAGGATGCCCCAGGGGGGTCACGAACGCTCCAAGCATCTTCCAGAGAGTCATGGAGAAATGCATGGGGTCGTTGAATCACAAAGAAGTGCTGGTATTCCTGGATGACCTCATTGTCTTTCTGATACTCTTTAAGAACATGAGCAGAGGCTATTCAAGGTGCTGAACCGTTTGAGAGAGTTCGGCCTTAAATTATCCCCGGAAAAATGCCATTTTTTCAAAAAGTCTGTGAGGTACTTGGGGCACATTGTGTCGGAAAATGGTGTGGAAACGGACCCCGATAAACTTGCTGCACTAACCACGTGGCCACGACCAAGCAACATTTCTGAGGTGAAGTCGTTCCTCGGCTTCACAGGTTATTACCGGAGGTTTGTGAAAGATTTCTCGAAGATAGCCAAACCACTGAATGATCTCACAGCAGGGTTCATCCCTGCAAAGAAAAGAAGACATGAGAAAGTCCCCCAAAATCAAAAGCTCTTCTCCAATGTTGACTTAAAGAAGCCTTTCAATGAGAAATGGACACCTGCTTGTGAAGAGGCATTTAGAACGCTAATTGAAAAATTGACATCAGCCCCTGTTTTGGGATTTGCAGACCCTAAAAAGCCATTCACACTCCATACAGACGCCAGCTCACATGGACTGGGAGCTGCTCTTTATCAGGAGCAGGATGGTCAAATGAAAGTTATTGCGTATGCCAGTCGAGGGTTGTCGAATTGTGAGCGCAGGTACCCTACACACAAGCTTGAGTTCCTCAGCCTCAAGTGGGCGGTCACCGAGAAATTTGCAGATTACCTCTATGGGGTGGAGTTTAGTGTGCTGACGGACAATAATCCCTTGACTTACATCTTGACCTCTGCCAAACTGGATGCCTGTGGTCATAGGTGGCTTGCAGACCTGTCCAATTTCAATTTCACCATCAAATACAGGGCTGGCAAAAGAAATCAAGATGCAGACGGGCTGTCAAGGCGTCCTCATGTTCCAGCAGAAAGTGATGATAGTACGAACATTGAAGATGAACGAGTGCGACACTTTATGTCCAATGTAATGAAGCAGGACATTGAAGGAACATTCCCAATGAAGGCTGTCCAAGCTGTTTGTGAGAGACATCAGTTGGACAATCCCTCTGAAATGAAGGAAGGACATGATCACTCACTCGCCATTGTGGAGTGTCTTGCAATGGATACCAATGCGATCGTTCCTCAATATGCCCAAACTGATATGCTCCCCGGTTCTTCCACACTTCCAAGAATGTCTCAGGAAGATTGGGCAACAGAACAACGAAATGATTCTGCCATCAACCGAGTAATAAGCATTATTCAAGCAGGAAAGCGCCTTAGTTACCGCCTCCGGCTTAAGGAAGAGCGTGAAGTTCAGTTACTGCTCAGAGTTCAAGACCAGTTGACGCTAGACGGTGGAGTGTTGTACAGGAAGTGCAAGGGTGGGAATCAGCTAACCTTCCAGCTGGTTCTCCCAAAGAAATACAGAGCCGTGACAATGTCGAGCCTCCATGATGATGTCGGTCATCTGGGATATGAGAGAACGTTGGACCTGGTACGTGCACGATTTTACTGGCCAAGAATGAGTTTGGACTTGGAGGAGAAAATTCAGAGATGTGACCGCTGCCTTCGGCGCAAGGCCAGAGCTGAAAAAACTGCTCCCCTGGTCAATATTAAGACAACTCGACCATTGGAGTTAGTGTGCATGGACTATCTTTCCTTAGAACCCGACGGCAGTGGTACAAAGAACATACTGGTAATCACCGACCACTTCACCAAGTACGCTGTCGCAGTACCCACCACTGACCAAAAGGAGAAGACCGTTGCCAAGGCACTATGGAACCACTTCCTGGTACATTATGGCATACCTGAGCGGTTACACAGTGATCAAGGCCGCAACTTTGAATCTGCTGTTATCAAAGACCTTTGTGGCCTTCTGGGAATCAAGAAATCAAGAACCACACCTTACCATCCACGTGGAAACCCTGTAGAGCGTTTCAACCGAACTCTGCTGGCAATGCTTGGGACACTAGAAAGAGAAGATAAAGTCAAATGGCGTGATCATGTGCAGCCATTGGTCCACGCTTATAATTGTACGAAAAATGACACCACTGGATTTTCTCCCTATCAATTAATGTATGGGAGACAACCGAATCTGCCAATCGATGTAGCTTTTGGACTACATCGTGAAGGACAAAGAAATATCACACACAGTGAATATGTCAAGAAACTCAGAGCAACACTGGAAGAGAGTTACCGACTGGCCGTAGAGCACAGTGATAAAACAGCTTTTCGCAATAAACAGAGATATGACTTAAAGGTCAGGGAATCCACCTTGCAAGTTGGAGATCATGTTCTTGTGAGAAATGTGGACCTCAGAGGAAAGCACAAGCTGGCCGATAAGTGGAGTCAAATAATATACAAAGTGGTGAAACACATCAGTGACTCTCCAGTGTATGTCGTGACTCCTACCACCTCTGCAGGCCCTGAGAGAACATTACACCGAGACTTGCTTCTACCTTGTGGATTCCTTGCACCTTCAGACACAGTTGATATTGAAGAAGTCCATCAGACTACACAACGTGAGTCTTCACCAAACGTCTCCAATAAGACGCCAGTTCCTGAAGTTGAGGAAGCAGAACATTCCTACGATAGCGAGGAGGAGGGATTCCAATGTTCTTCAACATCTCAGGATGACTTCACTGTGTTATGTAACATCCCCAAGTCCAAGATCCAGTTTCCTAGGAAACTGCATGAGGATACACAGGGTTCAAACCTTGACCCAACTGCTAATGAGTTCTATCCCATTGGATTAGAGAAACAACATTCCAACCACTCTCGAGGCACAAGTGCAGAGGCAATTGTAAATAGTGACCTCTCTGTTGATCCTTTGTCTATGGAAGATGGTACCTTACCCAATGAGATCGGAACCAGGGAACCTGGGGAGGAAATCGGTGATACAGTAATGACATATGATAAGAGGGAAGAGCTGCCAGATGAGAACAAAGGAGACAATGTTGCAGAAGAGATTGCAATGACCAATTCCAGTCCTATTCAGGTTGAAGAAAAGTCAGAACGGAGATGGCCAACCAGAACTAGGAAGGAGCCTGATAGGTTGTCGTATAAAACCCTTGGTACCCCTGTGATTTTGGTTATGCGTTCACTAATCCATAGCCTTGACCAGGTACTTACAGAAGCCCTTGAATCCAAACAATGCCAAGACCTTTCCCCCGGGCTCTAACCTTTATATTGATGTTGAGGGTGAGTTGCCATGCAGAGACACATGCCAATTAAGGGGGGGTGGATGTAACACTGATAAAAGTACAGCTCATGGTTTTTATTAAGAACTGTATTTTAGATGACTGTTGTGAGTTGAAATGTCCACTAGATGGCACTACATGATTAGGCGTTGCACTAAAAGTGGGGGTATGAGCGTTGCATTTTGGGAAATGGAGATGCTATGAATGCTAAATGAGAAACTGCTAATGCTAGCGCGACCAAGACTCAGACTAAAGAGAAACTGACGAGTTCCGGACTGCTCTAGTGGGCGAATTGCTTTGAGTTGTTCTGTTTGATACAAGACTCCGGTGAGTTGCTATGCTGTATGCTACTATGCTAAGGGCTATGTGATAGACACGTTTTCCTGTAAAGTTGAGTTACAAAGTTGTGTCTTTTCTTTGTCTAAAAAAAACCAATCGGAGGAAATTGGAACTATAGTAAGGTGTTATTTTGTCATATACAAGTATGTTAATGTTGTATGTTGATGCAATCTTGAAAGAAATTGCTACATGAGAGCTAGTATCTGTCACTGTATACTTTACGAACAACTTGTTTGATTTTAGAAACGACCTATTTTGACCAGTATTGGAAGTTATGTGTGATGGATGTAAAAGGGAGATGACATGTTATGAATTATATGGTTGGTTGAAAATTAATTGAAGTCCTTAATATGCAGATTGGTTTTTTTGAATTGCTGGATCTACATCGGAGTGACAGCGTTGATGTCAAGGAGGATTCGGCCTGATTCAAGGCGGGATTGAAAACGACCATTTTTCTTCAACTTCAACCAACTTTTGGAGCATTACCCTGGGAGAAGATAAGCTCACCTTCACTACAACATCTTTCATACTATATACAGTCACACTACCCGGGTAGTACACACATACACTGAATAGGAGAACGGACATTGAAGCACGGCAGCAATTGGCTGTGAAGGGACGATTCGACCAAGTAATATTTTTGATTTACATGGTTCAGGTGTTGTTATATATATATATATATATATATATATGTTGTATAATAGTATATAATGAATGTCGTGTTGTATATTTTTCCTAGTCGCTCTTGCTCCTTGAGTCGAACCTAGGTATAATAAGGTGTTCCATTCGTAGCAGCACCAAAAGAAAATTACCGTGTTACACAAGGTAACTCACCTAGGCAACATAAAGCACTTTTATGTGACAATCTACCAGTTGAGAAACACTGATTGATTGCATAAAAGTTAGTTAGAGGTGGGAAAAAATATCGTTTGGCGATATATCATAATGTCACAGAGTATCGATACTTTATATACTTCTAATGTGTTGCGCCAATGCAGCACAGACCACAAGTCAACAATCTAGAGATGTCCCCTCTGTTCTGCTGCTTTTCTTTGCCGCAATGCGCTGTGAGATTGGTTGTTAAAGTTAACAATGAGTGACAGCTGTTCAGGCTTTGATGTTGCCAGAGAATGTTGCCTGGGAGTGCCATAGTTTTTTCATGTGATGTCACCAAACTTCCTCTAAAATGGCAGCGCCCATCTTGAACCTGACGCTATGCTTGTCCCTTGTACACACGCCGTAGCTTTGCCAGGCTACAAGGCTACGTTTAAACTTTTAAGCGGCGATCTCCTTTCAAATTAGATACACCGCGACAAAATATGAAATTGTGAAGTACTGCGTAGCATTTGGCTGTACAAACGTGCAGGAGAATTCGAAGAATCTGCACTTTTACCGGATCCCAAAAGAGAAGGGGCGACATGAAGAGCGGCTGGCTGCCATTAAACGGGTAAAGTTCTTCCCAATTGATGGTTCGAGGCATTGTAGCGCCCATTTTATAGGAGGTATGCAAATTTATAATTATCATTTTTAATTGATGTCTGAGTGCGTTTGGCCGCTGGGCCAGGGATGATGTTTCAAGAGGAACGCCTCGCACTTCCGCATGTAGAGGAAAATATAATCTGACTTAGAATTGCTTTGATCTAAAATGATGTATTGTGTGTATGTATTTATTGCAGGAGAGAAAACCAACAATCGTCGGTCACCCGATTACGTGCCATCCATCTACAGAGGAACAAACGACGGGTGTATTGCAGACCTTCAACCAACGCCAGTAAATGAAGAAACTCATGCGGCAGACAGCGGCCGTTCCTGAATGTGTTGCTCCCTCATGCAAAATTAACTGCCTTTCTAATACATAATACAATATGAAATAATAGTATATACAGATTAAAAAGTAATTAAATGGTAAATAGTGCACTTTTATGATAGTTTCCATTGGTGTAAAGTGGACCAATTCAAAATACTGGATGGAAGAGACAGAGGGGAGTATTTATGATGCCAATGCATTTCATATTCCGTCTGAAGACAAGTTTGCATGCATTTCTTGTTTACCGTCTGGCGACAGGTCAGCTTGAAATTAAACTATGGGTGGGCAGTGTACACGAAAAATTCACCCACCTTGCTGACAACGATATAAACCTCTGACGTGTTTTTCGCCAATTAAAGCTCCTTGACGAATCATGCTACGAAGTATTTCTAGCCCTCAATGCATTTGTAGTCTTTTAAAATTTGGTGGGTGTAAGTACTCCTCCTGCTTTATTTATATACTACTGGTGTTCTGACAAAATTGCAACCCATCAAAAATTGCTACTTTGCGGTGGTAACGTTAAAAATGGCCGAGAATGCTGCGATTCCAAAGTAAACACTACAAACTTTCTTTAAAGAAAGGAATATAAGTTTGATCATGGAAAGACATGTAGAAAAATTTTCCTCAGACACATCATACCATGTTAGTTGCACACAACAACTGCACCAAGCTCTCTCACTGTTAACGACTTCGCTGTGTCTTTAAGTATTAATTCACGCCATTTTCGTGTTGCACATGTATGTTTATGATGTATCTAGTTTAGTTAGCACCTTTGGATAACATTTGCCACGTTTACATGGAGCCAAATATTCCAATTACAATTGGAATATTTGTTCAAACCGAATAAATGTGTTCCATATAAACACCTCATTCGGAATGAACAGGCCCAAACCGAATGGAATTTCATTCCGATTCACAGGGGTGGAATATTCCTTTTCCCAAACCGATTAGAAGTAAAATTATATCATGTAAACAGGGAAGCGGAATAGTGTCTGGTTGCGTTCTTTCTGCACATGCTCCGGTACTGACGTGGTGACGTCACTTTGTGACGTAAGTAACGTCACTTGCAACATGGCTTCCAAGCACAGCGCACCTAATTGGAGTCCGGCGGAAAGATTGTATTTAATTCAAACTTTAAAAGAATTGAATATAATTGCTCGCTTAGACGGGCGTAAAACGAGGAACAGTAAACTATTTTAAAAAGTTCACGAGAGGTTTCACGAAGCCGGAATAGACCGGAGCGTTGACCAGATTAGAAACCGGTGGAAAACCGGCTACTACAAGGCAAAAGAGCAAAACAGCAGAAGCGGATACGACCCCACAAACGCAACAAGTGGGTTAAAGTTAAAACAGCAGCACTCCGACGATCGATCTCCATGTTTTGCAACGTGACGCTTTGTTTTGATTAATCTACACATGTCAGACGGCAGTTGTCAAACGTCCTTTCGGAATAAAGGCAGTCACATGTAAACGCTGGATCGGAATAGATGAAGTGACATGTAAACAGCTGATCTGAAATTTCCATTCGGAATGATTTGAATCGGTATGAATAAAAGTCAGCATGTAAACGTGCCTAATGACAGTCCAACTGCATGTAAAAGAGGGCTTTTTCAGCGCCACAAAAGCTTTGGGAGCAAAATTTTATGAGGGAGCGAATTTTGACAGAACATCGGCAGGTCCAAGATGGAGGAATGTTTACATCTGGGCGGAAACACGTCACCATTCACGAGATGGTGAAAAACCTCTATACTTGAAAGAGGCCGCATGTTTAACAAGCTCAAAGATGCTTGACATATCGTTGAGCTTGTTAGCGGTACTGTGAGTGGACATTCATTGTGTTTGTGTAAGTGTTCTCAACAGTGTGAGCGGAGTCTAGTGGACTGACTCATTGAAGCATTTAATAAAGAAGTGTTTTTCTACGTTATTTTTGTTTAAAAATTATTCAGTGGGACAGTAACATGTTTAAAGCTTTTTCTTTTTCTTTTTTTTTTTTTAACATTTTTCTTGTAGCGAATCGGGACTCTATAAATGTAAAGTTGCTCCACTCCAGCAGGAAGCCAAATTAAGACGTAACTTAGACCCCAATCATATTGATCAGCCGCTTGATTTTGTTTTTCAGTGAAAACGTGTCAAATATTGCCAACGATCGCTTTGTTGTGCAGTGTTACAATAGTAAACCAGTGAGCACTGTTAACATCATGAGGGCTGGCATACCAAGTTGCTCAGTGCAAAATAACCCCAGCAAAGGAGATGATACTGCCTGCAGCAAAAATAAAAAACTGGCCCTCTGTCCAAAGGCACAGTCACTTTTGTTCTCTTTAAAAAAAAAATTTTTTTTTATATGAGAATGTTTGACACATTGTCCTCATGAGTTAATGTTGCTCATAATATTTATTGATTTGATTAAATTTTGTTTTTCAGTATGAAATGGTCAAAAGATGTACCTTGAGTATATTTTTACAGTTTGGATGCAACTTTTTTTTTAATTCAGGCAAATTGATGCACTTTGTCTTTTCTGCTAAAAAAAAAAACAACAAAAAAAAAACAGTGTTAATAAGGTTATACTATATTGTAAGTTGATCTATATTACTTTTTAATATTAAAAAGGAAACAATGTTATGCAGAGGTGTACTTATAATAATTTTGTGGACAAATCATACTATTTACAGTGGCGGAAGAGCGTTGAGGGGGGCGCGAAACGATGCACTATGCGTATGCGCAAAAATCAATCACTGCCTACCTAAGTTTTATTTATTATTCAATAATGTCTTACAGTTTCCTTTTTATGTGTACACATGCGTTGCTTAGATCAGGGTGTATCTCACATGTCCTACCAGTTTAGAAAAATGTATGTCCATCGTTGAATCTATCACACATATCTGTATCTAATACAGTCACGTTAACTATTATACCCTGAATAACAATAGTAAAAAAATATAAGTAATAATATCAGTTATTATCAATGTTATAATAAAAAAAAATAAAAAGTAACCTGATCCAGTAAGCGTTGCATTGTGCATGGCTGCGTCATGGTCGAACACGAATCTTATGGTCACTAAACTTCAACAGAGGCAGAGTTCAAGCCACGAAACGGACTGCCTCTTTCTGAGCTGAGCATTGCTATGAAGTAATTACAACCGGACTTTTCTGGTTGTCTCGGAAGACAAAAATGCCAGTTGCGATTCAATGCCTTTAGAATGAAATGACCTGGATACATGAGAATATTCACAGGCATTGCTCAGAAGGAGTCGGTATGCGAGCAAAGTTTACATGTGATTGAAAGCTGCAGGTTTCCTTTAACGGGCATGTCCACACAGTTTTGTAATTCAAAGGCCTGGTCTATTTTATATGATTTTATATGCTCTGCAATATATTCATTCATTTGAATTTGACAGTCTTGTTAAAAAAACTCTTCTTTGTGGTGTGTCAAATTCACAAGACATATTTTTCGTCATCTGACAGGATATTTAAACCGTGCCAGATCCCTCCCTGCAATGTGATTGCATACCCCTCGTATCCTGGTTGGAAAACTTGCTACAACAACTTTAAATCAAGGTGATTCGTCAGTTTGCTTCTTACCAACATAATTTTCCACATCACTGATGTAGAAGGACGGAGGTGGCATAGACATTCCCAAGCCATCTTTTTTCTGAACAAGGATAGGTTCCTCAAAACCGTGCTCCTCCAGGTAATCCATCGTCAGCTGACTGCCACTTAATTTAACGACAATGTCTTCAGCACTTGAAACAAATGACAAACAATCATGTCAAAAGCTTTGTGATGAATGTGGGTTGATATAATAAATTGCCTAACAAAGTGAATTTAAAAACATCATTTTACAAGTCAAGTCCAATTAATTCTAAATACAGAGCATGATACAGCAAAACAGTAAATCTTCGAGCACAATGATTCTTAAAGTGTGCTGCGACTACCACTTGTGGTACGTGGGCTTCCTGCATGTACGTATCTTTGGTAAATCACTGAAATCTACAACTAGGACTGCACAATGTCGTTTGAACATAACCATCGCGATGTGCGCATGTTTAATAGCCCTATCGCAGGACGTGCGATTTTTTTTGGGAACACACATCAGTGCAATTGAGGTATCTGACAACTGTCAAAATGTGTCTAAGTGTGTACGAAGCACCTGGTAAAATAAATGGATACAGTTTAAAATAGCTTCAGCTTTTATTAAAATAAATTCATAATAAATAAAATAAATAATAGGCAATACATCCCTGAAAATGTATCAGCCAAAAAAGTATTGACGCACGGCGGATTTTCTTATGAGAGAAATCAACGTGGGTCCCAAGAAAGTTAGTGCAGGTGGTGAAAAAAGGTGACACTTGCAATTGAAATTAAGATGGAAATGCCGGAAAAATATGAGCATGATAACCGCGTCGGTGAGTGAACTGGCTTAACCGTACGATCTCGACAGTCCTCCTCTGACCTCCGTTCGCCAGTCTTTCTAAGTGAAGGTGACAATTATTAATATTCTAACATTGGCAAGCTTCGTCAGGTTTTGAATCATTTATTTCAGAACTTATGCAACACGACACTGCTACTGTAGCCGACACCAACAACAACATAAAAAGAGAAAGTAAAAACTTCCCATCAAACAAGGTGTTCAAGTCATGTCGGAAGGCTTTGAAAGTCCTTCGTCTTTGTGCTCGGCCAGCAAGATCACCGTGCATGATTTATTTCCTTGTGCAACACACCAACCTCGATGAGCTTAAATATTGAATAACAACAGGTGTCAACACCAGAGATAGACCGGTTATCGGCCGGGCCGATTATCGGCGCCGGTATTTGTAAATTTGACATATATCGACATGAGCCTATTTTTTAATCAGACCGGCCAAAAAATCAATTTAAAACTGAGTTATTGCGGCTCAGATGCAGCCGCGCCTCGTTCTCCTGGACTTGTATTCACCCCCTCCTCTGATTGGTTAAATGGTAATGGTAAATGGAGTTACATTGCACCTTTTTAAGCAACACTAGGTAACTTAACATTTGATTTGATCGTACGTCAACTGACAACTAGTTGAATGAAACCTCTTTAATATCTTGAGGGGGGTCTGTATAGCTTTCACTGGGACTATTAACTTTTAGGAGGGTGGCAGGAATCCTGCCACACAAAAAAAACAACAAATGTGCTGACTGCTTTACGCCAAACATCACTTCCCTCTTTCCCCATTCGTAATTACGATGGAAGTCGATGCGAACGCTTTGGTGCAAATTCTGCTAAGATAGCAGAGTAACAAAAGAAACGAAAAGTTTTGTCCGAGGAGACAAAAAAAAAAAAAAAAAAAGGGAGGCTACCAGGATAAAAGGACACTCAAGACTCAACATTGGCCAGGCTTTCACCTGCTGGTGTCACACCCCCCCAACCCCCGGAACTCGTCATTACTGACAATATAACGTTTATTATTATCAACATCGTCATATGCTATTGTTTAGCCACAACTGGATTCATTACCTCATTACTATTCATCCTTCACACAGCCGCTGGAAACAGGGATGTCGTTTAATCCATCTGCAGGCGACTGGAAGATCAGGATTTTACAACACTGTGCGCTGGTCCTCATGGGAACCGCAGTCTTCCTTATGGCAAAACACTACCGCTTTTGTCCACCTGTGTTGCTAAAATCGACCAAAACTGAAAAGTTACCAAGTGTTGCTTGATGGCCACAAAAGCGTTTCACACACTATATCTTCATCTATCTACTGTTGACGTGGCACCAGGAATAACGTGGGTTTTAGTATCTTGCTCAAGGATACTTAGACGAGGTTATCAGGGCGGGGAATCGAACCCACAACCTCTTAGTTGGAAACTACCACTGAACCACACCAACCCCTGTTAGCTATTATTTTCTATTTGTGTGATTCAATAAATGTGCTTTAGGCCCCTCAATTAAGTTCAGTGTTTGCAGCATTCAATTTTTTATGTCAATTTTTATATTTTTACTGCATTTTTCGGCTCCTAAAAACGGTTATCAGCCCCTTTAACTAATAATAATTGGTATCAGTCCTGAAAAACCCATATCAGATGATCACTAGTCAACACATTGACTAGTGAATTGACTAATGAATGAATCATTGAAGCTCTGAGAAATTGTGCATTACTGCGTTCAAGACTTGAGGAAAAAACTTTAAAGTATTGTCAACATGAGGTTATTTAACCACTTACTTTTCTTTAACCTCATGTTTTTACAATGCCAACCTCCTCGTAGGGACCACTGCTCACGTTTTTGTATTGTGTTGATATGTACAAAGATAACCTTTGGAACACCATGGGGGTTCCTGAATCCTTATCCCCTGCAAAATGCCTACACAAGAGTTACTCTTTTCATTTTTCCATTGGCAATGGTGACACCTGCTGGCCAGATGAAAAATGGTCAATGGAAATGGTAAAAGGAGAGTACTTATGGAGGTAGATTTGTGTCTTTATTATTCAATCAAAAAAAAAGTTGCTTCAATCAAATAAAAAGTTGCTTCAATCAAAATATATACTTTCAATCGAAGAAAACGTCACTTCAATCAAAAAAAATGTGTTTGAATGCAAAAATAAATTTGAAACTCAAAAAAATATATTTGAAAACTATTTTTCTTTGATTGAATTTTATTTTTTTGATCAAAGTCAAGTTTTTTTTAATTGAAACACCATTTTTGATTGAAGTCATGTAATTTTCCGTTTGGACCACATTTTGGCTAGGACATTTGTGTCTTTATTATTCAATCAAAAAATACATTGCTTCAAACAAAAAAATATATATTTTCAAAAGAAAAATCACTTCAATCAAATTTTTTTAAAAATCAATCGTAGAAAAAAAGGTTTGAATGTGAAAAAATATTTGAGACTCAGAAATTCGCATTTGAACACTTTATTTTTCATTCAAACTGTTTTCTTTGATTGAAGCAATCCTTTTTGTGTTTGAGCCATATTAGGGGGAGGACATTTGTGTCAAAATCATTCAATCGCAATAAAAGTTGCTTTAATCAAAAAACTATTTTTAATCAAAGAAAAAAATCATTTGCAAAAACTTTTTTTTTTTTAAATATATTTTTTATTTGAAATATATATACATTTTTAATTGAAGTGTCACTTTTTTTGAAAAGCAAAAAGTTTTAAACTTATTTTTTTCAAAGTGGAAAAAGTTTTGAACACACTTTTTTTTTTGAAGTGGAAAAAGTTTTGAAGGCACTTTTTTTCGATTGAATCATTTTGACACAAAGATTCTCCTTCAACGGTAGTTCCGGTGTGTTTGATTGGCAGGTAGCTGAGCCAATGACATAAAAGTATGAAGCAAGCATAATGGCCACCAGGGCTCCATCCAGCCATCGGAGTCTGTTGGAGTCTAAGCCGAATATAGGGCACCGGTACGGGCGTGTGACATCGGCATTTCACCGGAGTACCCGCAACGGTACGGTGCCCTGTCGTGGCACACTGGTCGGACCCCGATATCACCCCCCAGGCGCGGAGGCCGGCTGTCGAGTGGACGCCCCACGAATGACACGGCACTCATTCAAAGCTGAAGCGATGGGGCTGCCGGCGTGGACGCCGGCGACTCGCCGGTAGTCCACTCGCTTACTGGGCAGGCTAGTGTCGGGCCACTCGCCGACCACTCCCGTACCGGCGCGTCGCGGACACTCCGGTTGGAACCAATTGCCAACCGTCACGTCAGGGCAGCGGGTGAAGTTCGCCGTGTTAAATCACATTAAGCAACAGGGCACCGTACTCCGGTGAAATGCCGATGTCACACGCCCGTACCGGTGCCCTATATTCGGCTTAGACTCCAACAGACTCCGATGGCTGGATGGAGCCCTGGTGGCCATTATGCTTGCTTCATACTTTTATGTCATTGGCTCAGCTACCTGCCAATCAAACACACCGGAACTAGCGTTGAAGGAGAATCTTTGTGTCAAAATGATTCAATCGAAAAAAAGTACCTTCAAAACTTTTTCCACTTCAAAAAAAAAAAAGTGTGTTCAAAACTTTTTCCACTTTGAAAAAAATAAGTTTAAAACTTTTTGCTTTTCAAAAAAAGTGACACTTCAATAAAAAAAATATATATATATTTCAAATAAAAAATATATTTAAAAAGAAAAAAGTTTTTGCAAATGATTTTTTTCTTTGATTAAAAATAGTTTTTTGATTAAAGCAACTTTTATTGCGATTGAATGATTTTGACACAAATGTCCTACCCCTAATATGGCTCAAACACAAAAAGGATTGCTTCAATCAAAGAAAACAGTTTGAATGAAAAATAAAGTGTTCAAATGCGAATTTCTGAGTCTCAAATATTTTTTCACATTCAAACCTTTTTTTCTACGATTGATTTAAAAAAAAAAAATGATTGAAGTGATTTTTCTTTTGAAAATATATATTTTTTTGTTTGAAGCAATTTATTTTTTGATTGAATAATAAAGACACAAATGTCCTAGCCAAAATGTGGTCCAAACGGAAAGTTACATGACTTCAATCAAAAATGGTGTTTCAATTAAAAAAAACTTGACTTTGATCAAAAAAATAAAATTCAATCAAAGAAAAATAGTTTTCAAATATATTTTTTTGAGTTTCAAATTTATTTTTGCATTCAAACATTTTTTTTGATTGAAGTGACGTTTTCTTCGATTGAAAGTATATATTTTGATTGAAGCAACTTTTTATTTGATCAAAGCAACTTTTTTTTTGATTGAATAATAAAGACACAAATCTACCTCCATATGTACTCAAATAGCGCATTTATCTATATTGTTACAATGCCCAAAGCGCTTTACATTAGCACACATTTACCCTTTCACACACACATTCACACATCAACGATTTGTGTTTGTATTTTTACCAATTTTGAGGACATTTCTTTATCAATTGCATGGAAAACCTGTTCTTCTTCTATTTGTGTATGTATTTTTTACCAATTTTGAGAACATTTCTTTACCAATTCCTTGGAAAACCTGTTAATCCTCTACCCAAAAAACTTGGGGGAAAAAAAACCCTATTAAAAAAGGCCCAATAAATAAAATACAAACTGTTGCGAGGCAATCAGGAAAACCCAGTGACCCAGTTGCACAGGTGATTCAGATTTTATTCATAAAACAACATTTTAAACAGATCAGGGGAGGACCGTCGTGATCGTAGACATATTGCGGCCGGCCATATTGTCAATCAATTTCACTAACGCGCACACCACGCTCATATTTTTCTATCATTTTCTTCTTAATTTCAATGGTAAGCGTCACCTTTTTCGATTTTTCACCACCTGCATCAAACTTCTCGGGACCCATGTTGATTTCTCTCATATTAAAATCAGCTGAGCGTCCGTCTTAAGGGAAAACAATGAAATTAGGACGATGCCATAAATTTTCGCATTTCGAGCAGGTCGTCAGATGTCGAGACAAATGGTGAGTCAAATTTTACGTTGGATGTCGAAAGGATGGTATAATGAGAGACCACTGTACTGTTTTATCACTATTGATACCTTCTTACTATACTTTTTTTTTTTTTTTTCCCCCAAAGGAAAAAACAGTTTTAGTTGAACGTAAAGGGCCTAGTAATCTCACTGTATATAAACTTTAAAGAAGATAATGTAAATTAGCTAATGTAATGTAAAAACATAAAACAAAAAACACGCATTTCAGAAATACAAATAACTTATATAATCTAAATTCTGCTAAAACAGAAGTCACTGATAGATATACTGTATGTCTTTTTACATACAGTGGGGCAAATAAGTATTTAGTCAACCACTAATTGTGCAAGTTCTCCCACTTGAAAATATTAGAGAAGCCTGTAATTGTCAACATTGGTAAACCTCAACCATGAGAGACAGAGTGTGGAAAAAAAAACAGAAAATCACATTGTTTGATTTTTTAAAAGAATTTATTTGCAAATCATGGTGGAAAATAAGTGTTTGGTCAATACCAAAAGTTCATCTTAATACTTTGTTATGTACCCTTTGTTGGCAATAACGGAGGCCAAACGTTTTCTGTAACTCTTCACAAGCTTTTCACACACTGTTGCTGTCGTTGGGCAACACGGACTTTCAACTCCCTCCACAGATTTTCTATGGGATTGAGATCTGGAGACTGGCTAGGTCACTCCAGGACCTTCAAATGCTTCTTACGAAGCCACTCCTTTGTTGCCCTGGCTGTGTGTTTGGGATCATTGTCATGCTGAAAGACCCAGCCACGTCAATGCCCTTGCTAATTGAATGGGATTTTCACTCAAAATCTCTCGATACATGGCCCCATTCATTGTTTCCTTTAAAAAGATCAGTCGTCCTGGTCCCTTTGCAGAATAACAGCCCCAAAGCAAGATGTTTCCACCCCCATGTTTCACAGTGGGTATGGTGTTCTTCGGGTGCAATTCAGTATTCTTTCTCCTCCAAACATGAGAACCTGTGTTTCTACCAAAAATTCTATTTTGGTTTCATCTGACCACATTCTCCCAGTCCTCTTCTGGATCGTCCCAAATGCTCTCTAGCGAAACGCAGACGGGCCTGGACGTGTACTTTCTTCAGCAGGGGGACACGTCTGGCAGTGCAGGATTTGAGTCCCTGGCGGCGCATTGTGTTACTGATAGTTGCCTTTGTTACTGTGATCCCAGCTCTCTGTAGGTCATTCACTAGGTCCCCCCGTGTGGTTCTGGGATTTTTGCTCACCGTTCTTGTCATCATTTTGACGCCACGGGGTGAGATCTTGCATGGGGCCCCAGATCGAGGGAGATTATCAGTGGTCTTGTATCTCTTCCATTTTTTAATAATTACTCCCATAGTTGATTTCTTTACACCAAGCGTTTTACTTATTGCAGATTCAGTCTTCCCAGCCTGGTGCAGGTCTACAATGTTGTCTCTGGTGTCCTTCGACAGCTCTTTGGTCTTGGCCATAGTGGAGTTTGGAGTGTGACTGACTGAGGTCGTGGACAGGTGTCTTTTATACCGATTATGAGTTAAAACAGGTGCCATTAATACAGGTAACGAGTGGAGCCTCGTTAAACCTCGTTAGAAGAAGTCAGACCTCTTTGAAAGCCAGAAATCTTGCTTGTTTGTTGGTGACCAAATACTTATTTTCCACTCTAATGTGGAAATAAATTCTTTAAAAATCAAACAATGTGTTTTTTTTTTTTTTTTTCCCACATTCTGTCTCTCATGGTTGAGGTTTACCCATGTTGACATTTACAGGCCTCTCTAATCTTTTCAAGTGGGAGAACTTGCACAATTATTGGTTGACTAAATACTTATTTGCCCCACTGTAGTCTATGTAAATGTCTTTTTACACTGTATATTCTATAAAACTCGTGGGCAATCTTGTACCAATTTTTTCATACCAAAAATAAAAAGATACCATTGCAACCCCAATAATCGCTTTTAAATATACCTAGAAACAAATTGCCACTACATTTGATCATCTTCATATGAACAGAAGTCAAGGTACAATAGTGACAGACACTAACAAGCCCTATACATGACTTTTAATCCTGTGTCTAGAGATTTGTTTCACCACACATTTAATATGGAATAACTTAATGACTGTAAAATAAGCTTACCTTGGAAATGTTCTACTACGGAGCTCCTTTATGAAAACTTGACTGCCATTTTGAACAGCTTGGAGATCTGTGCTTTGCCAAGTGTCATGTTTGTCCCAATTTTTTTTCCTTTTTGCTTAAGATTAAAAAGAAAAAAGAAATCAGACCATTTGCTGCAAAGGAAATTCAAGAATAAAAACAAGGTACAAGTTATGGCAAATTAAATATCAGACAAGCCTTCTTTCTTCTCTACATTGTTCCTTGGTCTACTCTATTTGTCCGGACAAATGTAATGATATAACAACTGAGAATATTAAATGAGAAAATCATTTGACACTGAAAACTAGGGATGTCCTGATTACATATTTTTGCACCCGAGTCTGAGTCATCTGATTTTGAAAATCTGCCGATACAGAGTCCCGGTCCAAAAAGAGTCCATTCAAATCCGCTCATGCTACTACGAACAGCCTCTCACTTAAATAATGAGTTGTCACAGCACTCTACTGCGAGTGTGTAACACGCTAAACAATGATTGACACATTTGTGCCTTTGATCGTAGCGCTACAGAGCCCTCACTCGCCAGATCAAAGCTACAAACCTTTCAATCATCGTTAACTTGAAGTAGCAAACTCCAGCTGTCTGCTGAACAACTTAAGAAAAGCAGCAGGAGGGAGAGTGAGAAGCAGAAAAACATAAATATACTGTTTTAGATTAAAAATCCGATTCCGATCCTCTGAAAAAGGTCGCGATTGGCCCGATTTCCGATCACATGATCGGATCGGGACATCCGTACTGTAAATCAAAGAATTCTTCAGTCTAAATTAATTCATTCATTAATTTCCATTTTTCCTTGGATGCAATTAATTGGATAAATTCATATTTAGAGTTTAGGAAACAGTGTGTCTGCATTAACAAAAGCAACATCTCTAGATGTACCTGTTGGCCTGCCTCAAAAATAAAAAATGACTTTGGACTTTAACTCTACATAGCATAATCTACAGAATGTGTCTATTTAATATGGTTATATTACTCCATTCACTCCAACATGCACATGGCTCCTTAATGTGGTAATTTATGCACAAAACGTGGCTGTGATAGGCAGATGAGTTGAAACTAAAGATACACGATAATATCGGTCACCGATAATTATCGGCCGATAATGGCAATTATGACGTCACACAGATAATCCAGATAATAAAAAAATTCAACCGATAATGCAATCCGATAATTATATACTTGATTTTGCCTCCAAATGTGCGCAATCGAAGAATTCAGCATGCCGCCTCCTCAACCCCACCCCTCTCTGAAGCCCCTGAGGGAGGAGGGGTTGAAGAGGCGGTGTTACACGACAAGAAGTAGTTGAATATTATGGCGGCTGTTACTAAAAAAACGACGAAGTTCCACGAGGCAGAAAGAAAGAGTCCTCATTCAAAACCACTAACCCAGCAGCCATTTAAAACTGCATCACAAAGATTTTTGGAACGAATACGAGGCTGCTGCTAGGGGGAATGCTAAAGCTATTGTAAACACTAACCAAGTTAAACTAGAGGGCTTGTGACGATACAGAGTCGGGCTGTTTGGGAATGCAGCCCAAGGCGGGTGGTAAATTCGCATCTAAGGCTAAACACCGGCACGACTGGAGACCGATAGTCGGCAAGTAGCCGTCTTCCGACAGAGCCCGCCGCTCTGCCCGGTCCGGCAGGCAGGCCGCTGCCGCCTCGCCATAGGCAGGGCGGGCCGAGCCCGGTTCCCCGGCTTCGGGACCTCCGGCGAACACCCCGGTTTCTCGAGCGTTCCCCCACGGCGTGCGAGCAGAGCCAGGACCCGAATACGCCGCGGCGAACCAGCTGGGGCGGGCGGATTATCCGGTACGAACGTAGCTGCCGCCACCGCCGAGATGAGACATGTTTTTTTTTTTTTTTTTACCTAAATGACCCGAGAACCAAAGCCCTGGATAGAAAAAATAATGCAGTTTATACGACCACCATTCTTCATGAAAAAGTGATGTCCAGTAAGCAAGCTTATCATGACGGCACAGTGGTTAGATGATAATTTAAACATGGAACAAAACGAAGTCAGCCAGTCAATAATGCATTCAGTATGTAAAATGACGAGTGGCCAGATGACTTTGTAACGCTGCCTTTATTTTCGGCTTAACAAAACTCAGGCACAAAACAACACGCACGCGGATGCGAGCTCCAACTCCGTCCAGATAGTACTGCCGTGTATAAGGTGTATCAGTTTAGCTGCTGTGAAGCAAATGTCGTGAAAGTCGCAAATGTAAACAAAGCGCTGCAGAATGGGTACATGACATCTCGCTCTTTTGAGTTAATCATTTTCCCAGTGTGCAACAAAGCATATAACATTAGCAATCACTTTTCAAATTACTTAACATATTTCTCTGATCAATTACAGTCACAGTAGATAATCAAATTCTTAAATCAATATTCTGTAGCCACAAATATTATTCAAAATCTTTCCTTCTTCCAAGTTTTTGTTTTTTTTAGGATTAAGTATAATAATGTATTGCTTAAAACAAGGCTGTTAAGATTATTTTCAGCTAGCTATTTTTCTTCCAAGAAATCTGAGAGAAATACACTTGAAGCGATGGCAGATAATTTTACTTATTGCCGATAGATTTACACTTAAAACTGACTAGTTTTAAGGAGGTGTGTTTTCCAGTGTATTAATGTTATATATGTTAGGAATGGCTTACTTTTAAAGGCATTTTGTGCAACTTAGGTATTTACTCTTTAAGTAATTGTTGCCAAAAGTTTACCATTACACAATGTCAGACAATCTGTCATTATTTAGATGTTTGAATTGACGACTTGTTCATATTTTATGTTGAAAAAAAAAAGCGCAATAAATTATATTTTTGCACAGTAATATTTTCTTTTGTGTATATTTTAAAATTTTACATAAATCTTTTAATAGAATTACCGGCTTGACATTATCGGTTATCGGTTGGAATGAGGAGGAAATTATCGGTTATCAATATCGGTTGAAAAATGTATTATAGTGCATCACTAGTTGAAACTCATATGTACCACATATCTACATGGTTACCATGCCCAAAGCGGTTTACATGAGCACACTTTTACCCGTTCACGCACACATTCACACACCAATGGCGCTGCTGCCATGCATGGCGCTGTCAACCCATTGGGGGCAAATTAGGGTTCAGTGCCTTGCCCAAGGGCACTTCCACAGTGGGCAGTCATAGCCGAACCGCTGACCCTTCGGTCTAAGGACAACTCCAGCTACCAACAGTGCCACGGCCGCCCCATTTTAATGCTCCGTCAATACATCACAAGTTGAGTGACTGTGTGGCACTCTTTGTAGACACCATGTAATAGAGAATAATTTTTTCGATTACTCCAACTACGCGCGAATGCAGCATCAATATTTTGTTGCGTGTGCTAATTATACAGCTGCTTTAAATGTTCATTAATTTGCACTGTCCCTATCAAAAAAATAAATAAAAACGTATGAGCTAAAATCTTCAATTTTCCATGGGTTGTGTGATCACTTCAACGATTTTTTTTTTTAAATGATTATGTATGTATTTCAATTTTTTGGACATGCACAATGGTAAACCTGAATGTCTTTAAGGCAACACTTGGTAACTTTTCATTTTTATTCCATTTTAGCAAGGCCAGTGGACAAAAGCAGTAGTGTTTTGCCTTAAGGAAGACGGCGTTTCCCATGAGAACCAGCGCTGCGTTTCCCATAAGGACCAACGCACACCCGCATAGTGTCGTAAAATCATGATGGTCGCCTGCAGATGGATTAAACAACATTTGTGTTTCCAGTGGCTGTGTGAAGTATATAAATGAAGGTAATGAATGCAGTTGTGGCTAAACAATAGCATATGACGGTTAGCAACTGTGTGGCTTAGTGCGGCTTAATCCTCCCTACCCTACCCCAGCAATGAAGAGTTCGGTTGGGGGCGTCCTGATTGATCCTGGTAGCCGCCCTTCCTGTTTCCTCCTCAGACAAAACTGTTGCTCTGCCATCTTCGCAGAATTCGCGTGAAAGCGTTAGCATCGACTTCAGTCTTTATAATAAATGGGGAAAGGGGGAAGTGACAATGCCGTAAAGCACTCAGCACATTTGTAGGTTTTTTTGTGTGGCAGGGTTCCTGCCAACCTCGTCAAAGTTAATTAGTGCCGGTGAAAGCGATACAGAACCCCTCAAGATACTATAAAAGAGATGTCATTCTACTAGTTGTCAGTTGTCATATCATCAAAAATTTTATGAAAATATTTTATACAGGTTAAAAAGTTACCTCGTGTTGCTTAAAGTGCCTGTGACACGAAAAAGCATTTTTATTTCATAATACATGCGGTATTTCATGCTCCTGAATGAAATGGACCACTTGGATGTGTGAAGAAGCGATCGATATATTTATTCAATTTTTTTTTATCCCGAGCTACAAAAATGACAGACAGGCTTTGGTCTTTCATTGAGGAAGAGGGCGCCGTGACGTGGAAGGAGTCCTCTTCACTATACAGCCGTACTGTTGTATGAGAAGGACTAAGGATTCAGATGATTTTGCGGATCAATACGTTTCTTTTTCGCGGCACGCCAGCCAAACGGCTGCAGAAAAATCTTGGTGAACGAGGGAGAGGCCTGTGCGCCTTTTTGTGGTTTCAAAAGGTTCCCATTCACCGGTGGATATTGGCCAAACCAAGCCCTACTAATGTGGGACCATGGGACTTACGAGGAAGTGAGTAAACATTGTGTTTTGTATTATGTCAAATACTGGGATCATTTTAATATGTAGGTGGCTTGCATTTTGTGGCTGACAGGCTCCTTATCCCCTCGGCCGATGACTGACGGCTTGTTGCACATCCCCCCAATGGGAGAGGACCATTCATTCATCTTCCATGCCGCTTTTCCTCACAAGGGTCACGGAGGTGCTGGAGCCTATCCCAGCTAACTACGGGCAGTAGGCAGGGTACACCCTGAACTGGTTGCCAGCCAATCGCAGGGCACAAGGAGACATACAAGGAGACATACAACCATTCACGCACACACTCATACCTACGGACAATTTAGAGTGTTCAATCAGCCTGCTACGCATGTTTTTGTGATGTGGGAGGAAACCGGAGTTCCCTGAGAAAACCCACGGAGGCACGGGGAGAACATGCAAACTCCACATAGGAAGGCCGGAGCCCGATTGAACCCTTGATCTCAGAACTGTGAGGCAGACGTGCTAACCACTCAGCCACCGTGCCGCTTATTTGATCATGGATGGGCATGTAAAAAGCTCTCCTCTTACACATTAGCTGCACATGTTAGCTGCACAACAACTGCAGCCGCTCTCGTATGACTCTAGCTGTTTACGTCTTCGCCGTGTAGTAAAGCATTATTTTGCCATATTCGTGTTGACCATTTGGCAGCTACATGCTCCTCCGACGTCAGCCGGTTTGTTCGGCGGTCATTGTCCAGCTGCTTCCCCGGCGAGCTCTCCTGTCCGGAGTAGCAGGGGAACGAGCTATAAATTGCTCTCCGCCGGGTGGGTTGCCAATCGGTGAAGACAATCGACAACCCAGTTGTCATGTGAAATGACCCGGGCTAGTTATGTGTGATTTTCCGCTTCGAAGACTTTGACATATCACTCGGTTCGGGTTAGCATGTCGGCTAGCGGGTTAGTATGTCGGCTAGCTGTCACACCTCTTGGTTTGTTTACATTCTCCAAAGCCAGGGAAGGGAAATGACATAAGCCCGATTTAGGTGACATAAAATATCGTTCGGGAGGTACGACAGTAAATGTGAAGTCGACAGTTTTGATCATGATGGAGTAATTTTGCCATGTTATCCTGAATAAACGCATTTTTATTACCGTATTGGCCCGTATATAAGACAGCCCTGATTATGAGACGACCCCCTCTTTTTCAAGACTCAAGTTTAAAAAAAGACTTTTTGAACACCAAATTAATTTTTATACAGAAAATAATTACAGTACATCTGAAAAAAATGATTTTAACAATATATTTGACAGAAAAAGCATGTTATTTTGCCTCATTCAAATCTTAATATCTGAACCTTTAAATATGTAAACTAAAGTGCAATCACATTCGTAAATGAATGGCTTCTGGTTTTTTAAATGTAAAATAAACCAATCTATTGTGATAAAACAACAAAATTGCAATAACTACAATAACCATCAAAGTGAAGTCTAACTGTAACTGTAGTCTTGAAACAAATCTGAATAAGGAAAAACATTGCAATAAAATAATGCAAACTGGTCAAGCATGAGAGTAGCTGAGATCTGTCATGACAGAACATTACTCCTCAAGTTCAGCATTCACCTCAATGATATCTGGCGCCATCTAGCGTCGTGAATAGGTATAAAGTCTAGACTGCGAATATAAGACTACCCTCCTTTTTTCAGTCTTATTTTAAAGCAAAAAAACACTGTCTTATATTCGGGCCAATTCGGTATTTCATATTCCATTTAGCACAAGACTGTTATTTGTCATGACATTGCCATTTATTTAGCTATTGGGAAAAAATACTTGGATAGAAAGAATATACTGTAAAAATACTGGAGTAGAGAGACTGAAACAATGACATTTTGCGGCTCTCTTGGTCACGTTTTCCTCGTTCTGAATAATTCCCCCTCAATGGGCTGCATACTAAATCAGATGAAATCGTTACTCCGCTGACGTAATCCACCTGTTGGGGACGCTAGAGCCCTATAATGGTAGGCGTGGCTAACCGGCAGATTAAAAGACTAACTTCTCATCATCTGCGCTTTGTTAAATTGTTGTATATAGTCAAATTGTCTCAAAATATGATTGTAATTCACATAATAATGCTATTTTTTTAAGACTGTTTTTCTCCTGTCGTACGCACTTTAAAATGGATGGTTGCGTTTTATTGTGCCATAAGGGAGTTTGGCATATTCTTTATTGTGAATATTATGCTGTTTATTGATAAAATTCAGCTCGACAGAACAGGGTTTAAACGGACAAGCAAAGAAATCGAGCACATTTTGCTCCCAGGCAATAAGTGCAATGGCCTCTCAAATGCAACAAGTACAGCGAAACCCTCCACCTTAAGAGTTTTTCATGATACGAGCATCGTCACGAGAGAAAATGAGTGTCATTATAACCAAAACAAACATGATGTACATATATGGGCGTACATCTATATATATATATATATATATATATATATATATATATATATATATATATATATATATATATATATATATATATATATATATATATATATATATATAAATATAAATATATATATATATATATATATTTTTTTTTTTTTTTTTTTTTAAACAGCAAATGGTACAACCCTAACTTTATAAGGCCTCTACCTTCAGACCTGTCCAGTGTCCAATGTGTTTGTCACAACTAAAAACGAAACTACTGCTGTAGCTATATCTCTCAAGGTCAATGAAGCATGCAAACCCCCGATACAATAAGTCAACTTTAATGTCAATAATGCTATAAGTATACGTGCATGACATATAGCATGGATGAAATATCAGTCCTCTCAGAAGAACAGAACATAGAACATAGAATTATAAAAAAACAAAACAAATACAAAAAATATATAAAGACACTTCGAATGGCTGTCCCTCAGTGTAATGAAAAAAAAATGAGTGAAATGAAACCTCCCTCATTCAGATTTTACTCACATTTTAATGATAATGTTAACTCACACAAGAGTTATACAACTTAAGAGCTCAAAAAACTAATTTCTCTCTACTCCTCTCTCATTTCTCTCCGTGATCTCAACTACTCTTTTTTTATTTTTATTTTTTTTTTAAAAGAAGGTTTAGAAAACGGTTAAGGTGCTCCAGGACTGTCCAGCCCCGTCCCCAGACAGGAACATTATTGAGCATGTCTGGGGTAAGATGAAGGAGGAGGTTTCGAAGATTAAACTAAAACCATGTCTACGCGTAGCAGGGTATTTGGCAAAAAGAAGAACTGTTACTACGGTTTGGCCTATCATCCACACGCACAATTAAACGAGGGGCTCTTGAAAACTGCGCCCAAGGTGAAAAAGGTGAAATTCTGTGTTTGTGGCGCCATCATGTGGACACTGATAACTGAAGATTTAACTGTGGAAATGTCACTGACTTTGTCCTTACGTCACAATGGGACCAATGTTTACATCAGGAGTAAATTAGACAGGTGTTTTTTTTTGGCTTCCATTAATAGCTTATATAACTTTGCAATACTTCATATTGAAGAACACATACGAAGAATGGGGGTATTATGGACAATTATTTTCCACACATTGTTATGAATGTACTTAAAAATGAATATATGCAGTTTGCTGTGGAAGTCCCGCCCCCCCCCCCCCCCCTTTTTTTTTTTTTTTTTTAACAAACATGCAGGTGTGGACGTAATTATTTTTTCCCGACATATTAGGGCAGGATCCTCTGTAAAAAACAAAAAAAAAAAACAAAAAAAAACCTGCTAGGTGTTGACATGGCCTAAAGAATCTTGATGAACTCTGGGAGTCTGCAAGACTGCTTTCTTTGCCATTCCAAACGACTTCATCAATAAGTTATTTGAGTCATTGCCAAGATGCATGGATGCAGCCCTCCAACCTCATGGGAGTCACGCGCGATATTAATTTTTTTCCCTCCAAGACACCTTGACTTTGTGTTCTGATCTTATTATAGCATATGTGTGTTTTCAAAATAATTTTGGTAGTATGGTACTTTAGTTCTGTATGTGACTTTTGCCCTTGAAAAAAAAGATGTTATGGGCTTACCAAGGTCTGAACGTCACACTAATTTTTGACGGTTTCATTTTGCACCCAGTTATTAATGTGAAAGCCCTACACATGAAAATTAACATGTTATTGTCAGAATGAAATGAACAGAAATACAGTTATATGCCATTTTAAGTCACTATGTCCTTATGCGAAAAGGCTTTTGTCAGGGACTGTATGTTGTGGGCTGTTTTGCTCCATTTATAAAATAGATCATCATGAAGAAGGAACATTAAATGGAGATGTTAAGGCAACATCTAAAGACATCAGCCAGGAAGCTAAAACTTGCAAATGGCTCTTCAAAATGGACAAAGACGCTAAGCGTAGTGATCTAAATACCAACGTAAATTTGTCAACAGAGCTGAAAAAGGGTGTGAGGGCAAATCTGACCAGTCTATCTATCTACACCAGTTCTATCAAGTGGAATGGGCCAGGATTCCAGCAGAGTACTGGCAGAAACTTGTAGAAGGTGACCTAAAACGTTTAACCCAAGTCATGCAGTTTAAAAGAATTGCTACTCCATACTGAGGAAATATACATCAACTTTTGACCTTGAAGGGAATAAAACAAAATTTTCAAAGAAATTCTCCCTCTCGTTTAGCTAATTAAAAAAAAAAAAAAAAATCGGCAATCCTGACTGGCTTAAAACAGGAGAGGTTTAGCTTAATTTGATTTAAGAAAAAAAAAAAAAAAAGAATTCTGTTCTTGCACTGTGTATTTAAACTTCGGCCTCAACTGTATTTCACCTCTATCATTCTCAGGTGGTCGTCAACATTTTCAAAACAAAACGCTTATGACTACAGTGATAGCACGATGAGTGTATGTATATAATATATTCTACATACATGTGGATTTGCCGTGAGTCTTCTCACAGTTTGGACAATGGTATATGTCAATATCTGGGGCATCATCTTCGTCCACACCAACACAGCTGAAAACAAAAAAAAACAAATGATTTAACTTTAAAAGCACATTACATTGTAAATGATACCTCCATTTGTTTGGAGCAAGAATTTCAGTCAACATAGTTTGAAGAGAAAAACATGTCACAGTTCTTCATTTTTTTCCCTATACCAATGCACACCACAGATGGGCAATTTGACAAGAATTGACTTACAAACAAATCATAGATAGTCTTCCGGGAGACGCTATAAGTAGGACTGTCACGATTAGGAATTTCTGGAGACGATTCATTAAGGACTGCAGCTATCGATTATTCAAAGAGCAGCTGAAGAGTTCAATTCTTGAGCGTTTTACTCACTTAAATTGAATTGAATGCATCATTTACTGTCTCAAAACTCATATTACAAAAAAAAAAACCTGACCTCATAGTTTTGGAGTTACAGCCATAGCAAAACCCTAGCAACGAGGGACGCTACCCGCTGCTGGCCGTTACCCGTTGACTTCACTTCCAGTAGGCCTTTAACACGGAAGTATAGCACCATGCTATCCTCCCTACATATTGCAAACATTTTCTGTGATTCATCATGCCATCTCGATGTGTAGCGAAGAATTGCTCACACGAAGACTCGAGACTCTATGAGTGGCCCAAAAAAACTTTTTAGGACATCTTTTGTGATAGTCAAGCGGAAGAACTTCTCCCCGGCTCCTCCATTGCTTCTGTTTTCAACATTTCAGCGACGACAGCTTTGAAAACCTAGGAGAATACAATTTTAGCTTTTCAAAGATGTAAGTACACCCTTACAATCCTTTCTAATTCTAAAAGTTGATGCTATTCTATTGATCTTGGAGGCCAAATCCTACTGCCTGTTCGTTGAGTGCTACTTGTTTTTGTTGTTGCTAGCCCGTCATAAGTAAATGGGACAGCTGACAGGTCGTCTATTCATGTGAATGCAACATTTATTAAATCAAAATGTCCCCAGCACCAAATATGTTCTTGGCTAATTATCTTTTGACCTGTCACAGGGTGAATATAAAACTTACTAGCCTATGAAGACCTACTATATTCCTTTATTATTTATTAGTGCAGTGCCAACACTTTACCTGCCAGGCCCTGATGCACTGCCACCAAATACAACTCATCAAAACCATGACTATACTACTCCAGCATCAATACTAAGGTCTGCCTATTTGAAGAGGGAATGATCACATCAGATAAATGGTGCTTTGTCTGAGGTCTTATTGGATTTGACAAGAAGATTTGGACATTTCTGGGATTGAGCCAACTGCTGATAAAGATAAGAACAATTTGAAACTCCAATCCACTCCAAATGAAGATTTCATCCTATATTTTTATCCTACTGTGATTTTTTTTTTTTTTTTTTTTTTTTTTTTTTAGGATCTCAAACTTTAAAGCTGAAGCAGCAGAAACAGTCTACTACACGCTGAAAAAAAAGCATTGTAAGTCAGTCGCCACCAGTTTCTTGAAATCAAGAGAGAGTGGGTCGAGTGAAATGATGACACAAGTGATGCGGAGTCCAGCGATGACGATGGAAGAGATACTGAGGCCTCAGATGATGAATTTCTCCCGTCTGCGACATCAGATGACGAGGACTTGGGAGAAATAAATTTAGCAAACTTTGATGAAATGAAATCGTAAATTAGTCATGTTTACACTTAAAAAAATTTTTTTTTTTTTTTTTTTAAATCTAGTTACCTTCATACTTTAATAATTTTAATGATTTACCTTTGTACAGAGAAGACACTCAGTGCTACAAAAAAAGAACTAAATACATTTTTGCCACCCTAAACTGCTTCCCAGTCTTTTGCAATGATCATTTTTTATTTTTCCCAGCTAGTCACTCTGGACAATGTAAGTGTAGCCTCCAGCACCACAGTTAAAAACCTAGGAGTTTTATTTGACCCTGACTTATCGTTTAAAGCACACATTAAACAAACCTGTAGAACGGCTTTCTTTCACCTGCGCAACATCGCGAAATTAGAAATATTTTATCTAAAAGCGATGCAGAAAAATTAATTCACGCGTTCGTTACATCGAGATTGGATTACTGTAACTCCCTACTTGCAGCTTGTCCTAAAAGTTCTCTAAAAGGTCTTCAGCTAGTCCAAAACGCAGCAGCAAGACTTTTAACAGGAACCAATAGAAGAGAGCACATCACCCCTGTGCTCCAGGCACTTCACTGGCTTCCAATCGAGTTTAGAATTAAATTTAAAATACTCCTTCTTACATTTAAGACCATTAATGGGTTGGGGCCATCTTATCTCACCGATGCTCTGGTTCCATACCGCCCCAACAGAACACTCCGATCTCAGAATGCAGGTCTACTGGTAGTTCCCAGGGTTTCTAAAAGTACTGTCGGAGCTAGAGCCTTTAGCCACCAAGCCCGTTTTATGGAATCAGCTTCCAGCTAGTATTAAAGAAGCCAAGATAGTCTGCACATTTAAGATTAGATGAAAAACGTTCCTATTCGACAAAGCTTATGGTTAGGCTAGTTGAAGTCGGAGTAGACTCACAGTTTAGTCTAAGCTGCACTAGAAGCTATAATGCTGGGGGAAGTACAGCCGCTGAGTTCTATCTCCTTTTCATACTCTACCTACCACTTGTCTTACTTTATTTCTATTTTCCACTGTTAATATCTAGTTGTCTAGTCTCTTCATCACTAGTCACCCGGTGTCCCCTTTCCCCCCTCCCCTCTGGGGAGGGGCTATTTTTCAGCTGCAGCCTCCTGACTGTCTGGAGCCCTGGCTGGATAGACGTCCTCGCTGCTACCCCCGTCTCATCTGGCTAGATGGACCTCTTCTTGCTCCTTTACTCCACTGCATTTTTACGGACTGTAATTTCGCCTGCTAATTCCCATTAGCAGTTCTGGGGTTCCTGTCTATCCGTCCTGGGAGTGGATCTCTCCTGACTGTGGTACTCCCCGAGGTTTCTCATTTTTCTCCCAATTGACTCTGGAGTTTTTGGAGTTTTTCCTTGCCGGCATGGAGGGTCTTAAGGATAGGGGATACCCAGGACTTGAACTGTATCTATTCATCTTTGTTGCTTCATTTCTAATTGTGTATCATATTGCCTCTGTAAAGTCCTTTGAGACATCTGTTGTGATTGAGGGCGATACAAATAAATTGAATTCAATTGAATTCAATGTTGCGCTAGTCTATTAGTCTGTTATGCTATCCTAACTTTGTGCTGCTTAATATATTTATGTTCTTTGTATCTGACAGTGAAAGCTGATGCTGTAAATTAAATTTTAGCAACATTTTGGTCTTCAACATAAATCTTTAATCACTGTTTTTTATTATCATTGTTTTGTGGTCAACTGAATATTGTTTCAGAATGTAATATAATTATAAAATTTTACATAACGACAGAATAAATTAAACAGTCATCAAAATATGACAATGTTGTTTACAACTTATGGTTTTATTTTTTTAATGTAGTTCACACCCCTGTCAGTGCTCCAGCCTCCTCAAGTTTGGCTCTCACGTCTGGGATCTCCTGACAACACAGGCAATCTCTTGGAGGGGTAATTACTTGACAGTTTACAGCTACACCTGGAAAATATTTTTTTTGTCATTTACTTACTTTGAAAAATAAAATCAATACGCTAAATAAAAAACATTTATTTAGCAAGATTTGGGCTAGCTTTACCATATTTACATAGGTAGGAGCTGTCCCATAACCTAATATCCAGTTTCAGCAATGTGGAGAGCATGGAAAAAAGTATGCAACCATGTAATCACATTCTCTCTATTTACAGTGAATTTGGATTGCGCTTGATCAGTTGGTCATCACTTAGTTTGGTTGGTTGTGATTTTGGACTTTGGGTTGGCATAACTACTCGTTTGTGTTTGCAGTTGCAGCCAATTATATCACAGAATGACTGGTGAAAGAAAGGCTAATAGAAAAACCATGATGCAATCGGCTTTATCATCAACGTCTGCTGTGCCGAGTAAATCGTCGTCATCTGACGCCTCAGGTTCAAACATGAAGGGATTTATTGTACATCATCTTTCCTGGGAGTCATCGTTAGCATCATGAAAGACCGATCCTTAATGGCAACTTTCGATGGAAATAGCACTGATATCGCTGCTGCTGCTGCTATGCTCGCTCTGGATTAAGTCCGTCATGTCTTCTGTTCCCTTCTGGAAGTTACATCACACTTCCAGGTTTGGGAAGGGACTATTAACGGAGTGTGAAAAAACTAAAAGAACACAAATCATCCTTGCAGTTACGTGTTAAAAATTACATGGTTGTTTTGACGAACTCGTCCAAAGTTTATATCTGTAAAATTACACTGAAATCCAACAAGCTCTTCAGCTGCCTTTAAAGTAATCAATTAATCCATCAATTAGTTGGTACAAATAATGGAGTAATCAGATTAGGAACATTTAATGCATTGCAGAATAAATTTTAGGACATGTCAAACAAAGACTTGCTAAGACTGCACTTTCAAAAGAGCATTAAATGCAAATAAAAAAAATAAAATTCCCGAGTGTTTTTTCAAACTATGCAGAATTGCACTTTCATTTCACAAGATCAATAATTAAAATACCTGAGGTTAGCTTTAAATGGTATAAATAGGATAAAAGTAGGGCTTCAGCTATCGATTATTTTAGAAGTCAATTAATCGATGAACTAGTTAGTTTGAATAATCGAGTAATCGGATAAACATGAAAAAAATTAAAATACCTGAGCTGGGCCTCAAACGGTATATATACATATATATAAACTGTATGTATATATATATATATGTATATATATATATATTAAAGATGCACCGATACCGATACTAGTATCGGCAGGGGGCGCCGATCCGGCCCGAAATGGTGGTAACGGTATCGGCGAGTACCAACAAAGACGGCGCCGATACCATTTACCGGTCCGTTATTATAACATTTGACCACAGCCTTTTTCTCCTCCTGGCGCTCACTACACTCTGTCTCTGTGTTGTGTGATGACACGTGAACACCAAGCAGCTATCGCTATTGGCCTGCTCCAGACCAATGAGAGGGGGCCAATAGCCACTCCTGACCAATCAAAAGGGGGCTTTTTCATATGGACGAAAAACAAACCAGGAAATATGGCGGCGCCGCGGCGGTCGGGAAATATTTCCAAATAGAAATCCCGTTGATTAAAATCAATGGCTGCATGCAAGATTTGCGGCCTGAAAGTTTGGAGATGTGGAGTTAAATCGGCCAGTTTCAATACCTTGAACTTGATAAAACATTTGCAGACGAAACGTGAACGAACACAACGAGTTTAAGCCTGCAAGAGCAGGACTGCTATCCAGAGAAAGAAGGCCGCTGGACCGGAGCCACAATCTCTGGTCAGTTCACTTCGTCTACTTTACTTTTATTGTCTTTTACTGAAAGAAATGCCGCAGTAATTTGGGAAGTGTTTCCAAAGTATTGTTGCCACCTTTCAGAAATAGAAATAAGGGACTCCCACCTCCCGAAAAAAAGGAGAGACGGGATGCTGTGGTCAATTATTATTACTTATAATTGTTAGCGTCCGCAAATGCGGAAACAAGGTTGAACCTCGAAGCAGACAACAAGCGGGGGATACATAAAAGGGTTTAATGATTGCAAACAAAAAATAACACGCGATCGCGGGACAGTAGAAATAAAAAAAGGAGTCCGTGACAGCAGGTCGACGGACAAACTAAAACGATAGGCAGCGGTTACAAACGAGAGCAGCACACTAATAGAAAAACCCAATGCAGGGGCATAACAAGCAAATGTAGCGAGATTATTGTGCCAGATCTCAAATAGCGATCAGCAAGGCAAATATCTCGGCAGCCTTCTCTGAGATCACCCGTGCTTAAATGCTGCGTTGATCAGCCTGCATTGGATTCAAGTGCCACGCCCAGCAACAAAACACAATCTAACCAGCAGCAGAATGTGACAATAATTTCATGAAAGTTGCCCTGTTTGGACTTTGAGAGGTTTAAAAAAGTTTATTTAGTTCATTCAGAGTTTATTATTATGAATTTCGTTTTACTTTCTTACTGTTGGGCTAGTATTATACATGTTTTATTAATTTCACAAATTTAGCACTATTTTGGCCTTTGAGAGCGGAAGGTTTATTCAACTATTGTCTACTAGGGTTTAGTGTACTTTTTCTTATTTTGCAAAGGTAAGCACCAGCCTGACAAAGCCTTGATAGCAATGATTTCCCATCCAATTATGTAACTCTTTGGAAAAAAAAATATATATATATATATATATATATATATGTATATATAATCGGGGTGGTATCGGTATGGTATCGGTATCGGCTGATACTGCACAGCCAGGTATCATATATTATATATATAGTGGGGCAAATAAGTATTTAGTCAACCACTTATTGTGCAAGTTCTCCCACTTGAAAATATTAGAGAGGCCTGTAATTGTCAACATGGGTAAACCTCAACCATGAGAGACAGAATGTGAAAAAAAAAAAAAAAAAAAAAAAAAAAGAAAATCACATTGTTTGAGTTTTAAAGAATTTATTTCCAAATTAGAGTGTAAAATATGTATTTGGTCACCAACAAACAAGTAAGATTTCTGGCTGTCAAAAAGGTTTAACTTCTTCTAACGAGGCTCTACTCGTTACCTGTATTAATGGCACCTGTTTTAACTCATTATCGGTATAAAAGACACCTGTCCACAACCTCAGTCAGTCACACTCCAAACTCCACTATGGCCAAGACCAAAGAACTGTCAAAGGACACCAGAGACAAAATTGTAGACCTGCACCAGGCTGGGAAGACTGAATCTGCAATAGGTAAAACACTTGGTGTAAAGAAATCAACTGTGGGAGCAATTATTAGAAAATGGAAGACATACAAGACCACTGATAATCTCCCTCGATCTGGGGCTCCATGCAAGATCTCACCCTGTGGCGTCAAAATGATAACAAGAACGGTGACCAAAAATCCCAGAACCACACGGGGGGAGCTAGTGAATGACCTACAGAGAGCAGGGACCACAGTAACAAAGGCAACTATCAGTAACACAATGCGCCTCCAGGGACTCAAATCCTGCACTGCCAGACGTGTCCCCCTGCTGAAGAAAGTACACGTCCAGGCCCGTCTGCGGTTCGCTAGAGAGCATTTGGACGATCCAGAAGAGGACTGGGAGAATGTGGTCAGATGAAACCAAAATAGAATTTTTGGTAGAAACACAGGTTCTCATGTTTGGAGGAGAAAGAATACTAAATTGCATCCGAAGAACACCATACCCACTGTGAAGCATGGGGGTGGAAACATCTTGCTTTGGGGCTGTTATTCTGCAAAGGGACCAGGACGACTGATCTTTTTGAAGGAAAGAATGAATGGGGCCATGATCGAGAGATTTTGAGTGAAAATCTCCTTCCATTAGCAAGACATGACATGACATGCTGTCATTTTGTCAGTGTTGTCCCATGAAAAGATATATTTAAATATCTGCCGAAATGCGAGGAGTGTACTCACTTTTGTGATACACTGTAAAATCCTGTTCAATTAGTTTTATATAAGTATAACAAAACTTGAAATGGCTATAAAATTCTCAGATTTTACACTAGATGCACAAAAATCTCCAAATGCAGAGATAATCACTTATATTTTCAGGATCTATAGACCCTACCCACGTGACGTCACAACTCCGCTCCCCTGAATGGTACCGCCCAATTGTCCGTCAAAACATAGTGTTAACCTGTTACGGCTACGTACATTCCTCCTATTTACGGCGTGTTTTTCTGCTCCTTAACATTAATAATCAAAATGGTGAAGGCGTGTGTGGCTGTTGGTTGCACTAACAGAGAAGATGGAAGGAGAGACTTGAAGTTTTACCGTATTCCGAGGGATCCAAAGAGGAGAGCGAAATGGACGGCTGCAATTCGACGTGAAAACTGGGCACCAAAAAATCACCACAGACTATGTAGTAGTCATTTTATATCCGGTAAGATGCATTTAAGATATACTTAGAGGGTTTTGGGCTGACAAATAACCACAATTAAGATCATTGCTAGGCTAATCGCCGACAACATACACGTATGTATGTAGTGAGAGTGCTATCGCTAAACCATATAAACATTAAAAGCCTTAACTCCATTGACAAACGACATGAAATACATTAGACTTGACAGTGGATGTTAGCAATAACAAAAGATTTTGAATTGAAAATTTCGTAACTCACCTTTCCAAGCACAAGATAGATTCCTGCCGAATTTTTGTGGACGAGGACCTGTTTCACCCAACCAGCAACGAAGTATTTATAAGCCTCCAAGCTCTTGAAGTTTTTCAAATTTTCGTGAGAATAGGCTGATTTTGTGTGGACAAGATCATTGTAAATATCAGCGTAGCAGATGTCAGGCAGACAGGGCGAAGACAGTGGGTCGAAAAACATCGATTTGGGCATCAAATATGGATCTGGCGACTGTATAGAACGAAGCTTTTCCACATAACGCCTTTTATGCAACACATCCAGTGAGTTTACGGCATCAGAAAGCACCGGGTCTTCCATGAAATGCATTTTAAATTCCTCGATCAATTGAAACCAATGCTAATACAGAGACAAAATGACGGACAAGTGGGCGGAACCATACAGCGAGCACGTGGTTTTGTGACGTCGGTGGGTAGGGTCTATGGCAATATATAACATATATAAGTTTTTGATCAAAACAGCAACTTAATTTTTTTTTTTTTTAATTTACTGCAAGTTTTCAACAGCTAATAAATTACTCAATTTAACATCAGAAACTTAATACTTGAGGAAAACATGCAGAATCAATTATACATAATATGTAATTCATGACATGCTGTCATTTTGTAAGTGTTGATGAATAAGACTTGTAAGTATTATCTTCCAAAAGACTGAGACTGAGACGAAAATTAAAAGGGCTGCAAAAAAACAACACTGTTCAGCCCTAATTCTTGGAAATGGATCTCTCCTGACCAAGGTTTCTCATTTTTCCCAAAGGGTTTTTGGAGTTTTTCCTTGCTGACATGGATGGTCTAAGGATGGGGGATGCCCAGGACTACAACTTTATTAATTCATGTACTGTTTCTGACTGTGTATCATATTGCCTCTGCAAAGCCCTTTGAGACAACCTTGTTGTGATATAGGGTTATATACAGTACAAATAAAATTGAACTGAATTAAATTTAATTGAATTAATTCCAGGTCTGGGAAATTTTGTACAATGGTACATCTAATCAGGGGTGAAAGTGGCTAGAATTTCTTGCCGGAACTCCCTGACATAAAGGCTGCCATGGAGTGAGTTTTTTTTATTTATTTTTTTTTTTTGGGGGGGGGGGGGGGGGGGGGGGGGTCAAACTTCCTAAACCACCGAAATACAAAGCAAACTGTTTTTGGCATTGTTATTCCAATAACCATAAAAAAAGATGTTCATTCAAAATTTTATTTTTTCACTGATTTGCAAAATAAAAGTCAACAAAAACAGCAATACCAGATTGGCATTCTGGACAGTTCCGGCCCACTTTCACCCCTGCCTCTACTTAAGAACATCTCTACATACAGATTTTTCATATTAATAAACGCCTCAACGGGAAAATATTGCCTCTTGTTACGAAAGAATTTTCAGGATAAAAAAGGCAAAAATACAGTATGGCTGGTACTCGCAGCTCCAGAGTTTACTGAACGTGACATACTTGTAGCTGCTTTGCCATTGGCTATTGCCTAGCATTCCTGTCCAATTCGCTAAGAAGGACCTCTACTGGATGTGTGTATCCACACGAGGAGTTTAAGGAGGGCCCGGGGGAACCAGGCCCCCCCTTGGTGGCCTAAAAGTGTCATTGCATGTAATTGACTTTCCTATATAATATTTTAAAATGATGAGTTTTCCGGTAAAATATTGTCTATAAAAGTTGTAAAGGAATACAACAAACAACAACAAATGAAATGAACAGAAAAATATACTTTTAAAATGGGTCAAAATAATTTTTCGAACAGATCATGTGACTAGCACCTTAGACGGTCATTTGCTTTGCTTAGCCAAAACAACCCGAGGACCGAATAGGAAAGATGCATGTCCGTAATTTTTTTCAAACCTAAGCTTTCAAAAGCAACAACGACTGAGCAAGAACAGAAGGATTGAAAATGTGGACCATGAAACGCCAGAGAGCACCCCCAAAATGGTAAGCAGAGTTTCAATTTGCTACACTAAAGACGCTAATTGTACAGCAGAGCCACCATCAGTGTCTTGCCAATGTAGTTACCACCGTCAATATTTGGATCCCCTAGCCGGGGAGCGCACAGACACACATTATTTATGAGTTATGTCGATTTAATTAACTGAAGCCATAAAAGAACATGAGTTATATATTTTGGACATCGACCTTTATCAAACAGTAGAAACTCCATACAGGACTGGAATTACAGTAATAACAGTCATAGGTCATCCTACGAGTAAAACAGTAAAACATTGCCTTTTTTTACCTTCAGTACGTATATTACGTTATACGACAGAAACAAAAAGTTGTTTGTTTTTTGATGGATGGGCCATGTTTTAAAACCTCGTAGATAACTACATCACCAAAACACGGAAATCAAGCAAATCAGAGCAGCGCAGTGGTTCGGCCCAGGGGATACAATTTTTGACGGAGTAACTACATTGGCACGACACCGGCGGGCGTACCATATTCAATGGATGGCAATCTTGGCGAAAAGTATAGCTGTCCTAAGCAGCCTGATTTAGAATTCCCCCCAAGAATGATGGAAAACAAAAAAACGCTCATTTTGAACTTGTTATAAATATTTTTGTAAGCTAATTTTATTGCTTACAATGAAGAGGATACGGTTTTCATACGCCCCTCGTGTTCCGACAGCTTTAAGTAAGTGTTATAACTTTTTTTCTTTACTCTATTCTTTGTTTTTTACATTACACACAACTCAGATTGATGTTTTTTTGTGTAATAATCTAAATGTAACATGTTTTGATGCATTAAAAAATATTTATGTCTGAATTTTGGGGGGATTGAAACATATTTGGACATTTACATGAAAAAAAACGCTTCTCTGCTTACAGAATTTCCAAGTTAAGAAACTACTTAAAGAACCAATTAATTTCATAAGTAGAGGTACCGCTGTATTCAGAGTCACCTGCTTGAAACTGATTCACGCCAACGAAATTTTCAATGCACAAGAAACGTGATTGAAAAGACTGCAAAAGGTGAATACAGTTCAATGACCTAGTAAAGCAATGTTTTATTAAAACCCAATCAGCGAAGTGAACCTTTTGAACACGGGAGTGGTGTTAAACATGCCCAAAAATAAAGTTGAGGATAACATGAAGCCTTATAGCAAGACTAAAGGAAGTGTTGTATTGCGGAATCTCCTCCAAAATTGATGTGGACGGATCGCTAGAAACAGCGTAAATGAAAGATGTTTTTATTTTACCCTCGATAGCGACATCCGACATAGGCCATTGTCAGCCCCGTAAGTGCAGCCCTACAAGAAAGCTGCTCGGGGCTCGGCGGCAGAGCCCACAGTGGTCATTAAACAGTCGTGTTCTTTACAATTACTGAGCGAAAAAATCCAATCGTTGAGCGATGTTGCAAACGTTCTAGTAAAAAGGCAGTCGCGGATACATCCACATTAAAAGCGAGTACATTGAGCAAGGCTTCCCCGTTGCTGTCCAGTCTCATAAGAGCTATGCGGTCATGTCATATCAACTCGTGTACATTTTGAAGCCCGCTCCTACTGGCCTCCCAAAAACAACACAATCAAGCCACATTAATATTTTAGAATCGGTTTAAAGTAATTCACGGAAAAGATTCACAAGCCCGCACAGCTTTAACTCCGCCTTCATCCCTCAACTGGCTTCTCTCAATAACACGACTCGAGCGAGCGACTGTGAGACACAAAGCTGTCAAACACAATGAGGGCTCGCCGTTTTTGTGAAGCCTCCTCAAATGCAAAACGACTGCCCAAAGCATCGAATTGAATAAAGTGTTTTACCTGCCGTGAAACCAGTCCTTGCAAGCATCGCACTCAATCATAAATTGGGTCACGTCGTAAGGTAATCTGCAGATGCAATAGACGGGTACGGTCGCCATGTTCGATTCACAAGCACCGCTTCGTGTGCGTGTGGATGTGTGAAGAAGGGGTTCGGGCCGGGGGAGCTCGGCGTCGTAACACACCCACGACTCCAAACAAGATGGGGACTTTTTGAGGAGTCCTCATATTGTAAGGGTTGAAATCAAAAATCAATTAGTGTCTCAGATGCTCTGGTGAAATATTTTTTTTCACTTTTAGTAAAGAGGGTACTTTCGTGTGTGCATGAGTGTGTAACATTACCATGGGCTGTTAACCCCCTACGGACTACACTCGGGATTGCATGTGTTGTACATTCACGTTGCTTAAGGATAGAAACAGGATAATTACATTTCTTTAAACAATTTCTGTATTGTGTTCAAAATATAAAATATGCTTTACATATTAGGCAAGTTTGAAAGTTAATCAAGTATTCATAAATAGATTCATACCTGGGAAATAAGATGTTAGACTTAATATGGGCTGTCATAAGAAACTGAATTGCTAAACTTGAATTTTAAATACTTAACGGATGTAGTTGAAATATAAAACTGTATCACGTCATTTAAAATCGTATTGTTTGATTTGACTAACTGTGATAATAATGGAAATTAATGCATTTCATTTGAAATTGAATATATTGTAATGCAGTGCTTCTCGATTATTTTGTTACACCCCCCCAACCAGGAAGACGTTTTGCGCCCCCCCCCCCCCAACTTTCTGCCGCCACTGTAAATAGTATCATTCTTCAATAAAATTATGATTATTATAGTTACACCTCTGCATTTCATAGCGTCTTCTTTAATATTAAAGAAAAAAAGTAATATAGATCAACTTATAATAAAGTATAACTTTATTAACATTGTTTTTGTAACAGAAAAGACTTAAAGCACATCCATTTGCCTGAATAAAATAAGAATAAAAAAATCACATCCAAACTGTAAAAATACACTCAATGTACATTTTTAGACCATTTATTACTGAAAAATAAAATTGAATACAATCAATAAATAATAATACATTTAAATTGATTAGCAGCATTACCCCATGAGGACAATATGCCAAAAATTTTGACCTAAAAGACAAAAATTAATAGAACAATAACAAGTGTGATTGGACAGAGCGACAGTTTTTATTTTTGCTGTAGGCAGTATCAGCTCCTTTGCTATGGTGTAGGGTCATTTTTCACTGAACAACTTGGTATGCCACCTTACAGTATATGATGCTAACAGTGCTCGCTGGTTTACTGTTGTTAACACTGACAAAGCGGGACGATTGTTGGCAATGCTCGGCACATTTTCGCTGAAAAAAAATCAAGCGGCTTATAAATGTGATTGGGGTCTATTGTCTTCATGTGATGTCTTAATTGATTTGGCTTCCTGCTGTCCACCGCAAACATTTTTAGACACAGTGAACAGACTGGTCTTTTGACTTTTAGTACAGTGGGTGACGAAGAAAGACCAGTCAAACGCTACAAACGCTTTGTCATATTTCCTCATCATATCTCCATTGCTCTTTGCTGTGTGCTCATTTGGTTCAAAAATACTGTGCACTCTGAAATGAGAGCGCCACTGCCACCCACTGAGTGGATGTGCAATTACACTTTATTCTAGTACAGCAAAAAATTATGTTCACCGAGGTCACATGTGCCATCCCTGGCATCGCTCTGTGCCCCACTATTTGAGGAATACTGCTGCTATGTTATAATATTCTCCCACAAATATGTTACACATTAGATGGAATGATTCATATTCGGTTTTCTTTGTGCAATGATTTAAATTAAACAATACAATTTCAAATTAAGTTACTCTGATAAGGTTTTATATTTCAACTATTCAAGTTAGGCATTTCCAATTCATGTTGACCAATTCAGACTGATTAGAAATTCAGTTTCTGATCGCACAAGTATGAATCCATGTTAACATTTGTATTGTTTTATTAAACATAAATACCTTTTTTAGTATGACGCCTACGAATGCTTGGGACAGTAAAAATAAATTAGAAATAAAATGCTTATAGGCTTCACATTTCTATTCTGTGTTAGATTAGCCAAAAATAAGTTATTAAGTTTAAAAATTAGGCAAATGCTTATGACAAGAAAAAGTCGTTTCAAGTTAGTGACTGTTTTATGTAAATAAAGATTATACATAATGCATGCAAGATAAAGTGTTTATTACGTTGGTTTAATTAATATTACTGTTTAATATGATATTTTTATCACCTGGGTAACTATTCCTTTAATACTTTCGATTCCAAATGGTAAGTTCTGCTGAGGTGTGGCAAGCCCAGGAAAAGAAATTATTTTACACATAGTCCTTGATTTGGAGGACTACTATAGACCCTACTCACATGACGTCACAACCACGCCCCCGCGCCACATTGTCCATCAACTCGTCACTGTTGATGCATTACCGCTACGTAAATTCCTCCTATTATGGCGTTTTTCTGCTCGTTAACATTAGTAATCAAAATGATGAAGGCATGTGTGGTGGTCGCTTGCAATAACAGAGAAGATAGACGAAGAGACTTGAAGTTCTACCGTATTCCGAGAGACCCGGAGAGGAGAGCGAGATGGGCTGCTGCAATTCGACGAGAAAACTGGGCTCCAAACGATTACCACGGATTATGTAGTAGTCATTTTATATCTGGTAAGATGCATTTAATATATATTTAGAGGGTTTGGGGCTGACAACCACAATTAAGATCATTGCTAGGCTAATTGCCGACAACATACACTCAGACGTTGTGAATGAACTACATGAAAATATATAATTATAAGGGGATAATAAGACAGTTGTCATACAATTAATTTACAATTTCACTATTGAGGTCAAAAGCCAAAAAATAAATTCAACTAGGGACAATCTGGAGTAGTGCTATCGCATTTCATATTTATTACATATTATTAGTGATGCACGATAACGCATTTTTCAACCGATACCGATAACCGATAATTTCCTCCTCATTCCAACCGATAACCGATAATGTCAAGCCGATAATTCTATGAAAAGATTTATGTAAAATTTTAAAGTATACACAAAAGAAAATATTACTGTGCAAAAATATAATTTATTGCTCTTTTTTTCAACACAATGTATGAACAAGTCGTCAATTCAAACATCTAAATAATGACAGATTGTCTGACATTGTGTAATGGTAAACCTTTGGCAACAATTACTTACAGAGTAAATACCTAAGTTGCACAAAAATGCGTTTAAAAGTAAGCCATTCCTAACATATATAACATTAATCCGCTGCAAAACACACCTCCTTAAAACTAGTCAGTTTTAAGTGTAAATCTATTGGCAATAAGTGAAATTATCTGCCATCGCTTCAAGTGTATTTCTCTCAGATTTCTTGGAAGAAAAATAGCTAGCTGAAAATAATCTTAACAGCCTTGTTTTAAGCAATACATTATTATACTTAATCCTAAAAAAAAAAAAAAAAACTTGAAGAAGGAAAGATTTTGAATAATATTTGTGGCTACAGAATATTGATTTAAGAATTTGATTATCTACTGTGACTGTAATTGAGCAAAGAAATAAGTTAAATAATTTGAAAAGTGATTGCTAATGTTATATGCTTTGTTGCACACTGTGAAAATGATTACCTCAAAAGAGCGAGATGTCATGTACCCATTCTGCAGCGCTTTGTTTACATTTGCGGCTTTCATGACATTTGCGTTACAGCAGCTAAACTGCTACACGGCAGTACTATTTGGACGGAGTTGGCGCTCGCATCCGTGTGCGTTGTTTTGTGCCTGAGTTTTATTAAGCCGAAAATAAAGGCAGCGTTACAAAGTCATCTGACCGCTCGTCATTTCACATTCTGAATGCATTATTGACTGGCTGACTTAGTTTTCTCCATGTTTAAATTATCTTATAACCACTGTGCCGTCATGATAAGCTTGCTTACCGGACATCACTTTTTCATGAAGAATGGTGGTCGTATAAACTGCATTATTTCTTTTATCCAGGGCTTTGGTTCTCGTGTCATTAAGGTAAAAAAAAAAACAAAACTGTGCCTCGTCTCGGCGGCAGCTACATTCGTACCGCATAAGACGCCCGCCCGCCCCGGCCGGTTCGCCGCTACGTATTCGGGTCCTGGCTCTGCTCGCACGCCGTGGGGGAACGCTCGAGAAACCGGGGTGTTCGCCGTAGGTCCAGAGGCCGGGGAACCAGGCTCGGCCCGCCCCGCCTATGGCAAGGCGGCGGCGGCCTGCCGGACTGGCCAAAGCGGCGGGCTCCGTCGGAATTTACCACCCGCCTTGGGCTGCATTCCCAAACAGCCCGACTCTGTATTGTCACAAGCCCTGTAGTTTAACTTAGTGTTTACAATAGCTTTAGCATTCCTGCTAGCAGCAGCCTCGTATATGTTCCAAAATTCTTTGTGATGCAGTTTTAAATGGCTGCTGGGTTAGTGGTTTTGAATGAGGACGCGTTCTTTCTGCCTCGTGGAACTTGTACGGTACATGTTTCGCAGATGGCGAGAGCGTCGTTTTTTTAGTAACAGCCGCCATAATATCCAACTACTTCTTGTCTTGTAACTCCGCCTCCTCAACCCCTCCTCCCTCAGGGGCTTCAGAGAGGGGAGGGGTTGAGGAGGCGGCGTGCTGAATTCTTCGGTTGAGCACATTTGGAGGCAAAATCAAGTATATAATTATCGGATTGCATTATCGGTTGAATTTTTTTATTATCTGGATTATCTGTGTGACGTCATAATTGCCATTATCGGCCGATAATTATCGGTGACCGATATTATCGTGTATCTTTACATATTATATATGTATGTAGTGAGTGCTATCGCTAAACCATATAAACATTAAAAGCCCTAGCTCCATTGACAAATGACATGAAATACATTAGACTTGACAGTGAATGTTAACAAGAACAAAAGATTTTGAATTGAAAATTTCGTAACTCACCTTCCCGAACACAAGATAAATTCCTGCCGAATTTTCGTGTACGAGGACCTGTTTCACCCAACCAGCAACGAAGTATTTATAAGCCTCCAAGCTCTTAAAGTTTTTGAAACTTTCGTGAGAATAGGCTGATTTTGTGTGGACAAGATAGTTGTAAATATCAGGGTAGCAGATGTCAGGCAGAGACGGCGAAGACAGCGGGTCGAAAAACATCGATTTAGGCATCAAATATGGATCTGGCGAATGGATAATCTGAAGCTTTTCCACATAACGCCTTTTATGCAACGCATCCAATGAGTTTACAGCGTCAGATAACACCGGGGCTTCCATAAACTGAAGTTCTATAAACTGAACGACTAATTGAAACCATTGAGAATAGGGCTAAACAGAGACGGACAATATGGCGGCCGGATACAGCGACACGTCACAGAATGACGTCACAGAATGACGTCATGTCATTTTGTGACGTGGACCCTACTCACCCACATCACAAAATGACGTGTCGCTGTATCCGGCCGCCATATTGTCCGTCTCTGTTTAGCCCTATTCTCAATGGTTTCAATTAGTCGTTCAGTTTATAGAGCAATTCATGGAAGCCCCAGTGCTTTCAGATGCTGTAAACTCATTGGATGCGTTGCATAAAAGGCGTTATGTGGAAAAGCTTCAGTCTATCCATTTGCCAGATCCATATTTGATGCCTAAATCGATATTTTTCGACCCGCTGTCTTCGCCCTCTCTGCCTGACATCTGCTACCCTGATATCTACAACTATCTTTTCCACAGAAACTCTGCCTATTCTCCGAAACTTTGAAAAACATTAAGAGCAGCACTCTAAGCAACATTACCCTGTGTGATCTCCAAAATGGCGACAATCAAATAAATAAAAAAAAAAAAAAAGTTGACTGCGATGGCCGACGCTTCAAGGATAGGTGGACATTGGACTATTTCTTCAATAAAACACGCAACTACTGTGTCTGCCTCATTTGCAAAGAGACAGTCGCTGTTTTCAAAGAGTTCGATGTGACGCGATAATAACAAGACACGCTAACATGTACACGCGAGAAATTATAACAACTTGAAGCTACAGCAGCAGTATTTCGCAAGAGCCCGAGTGTCGAAAGAGAACGCCACAAAGACGAGACTGTTGAAATTATGAATTAAAAAAAATAATAAAGCAAATGTGACACACAGAGGGGATTGCTAACATTTGTTTAAATATATTGTTCTATGTAAATCAGCCAAGGTAGCCCCCCGCATTTTTACCACACTAAATCTGGCCCCCTTTGCAAAAGGTTTGGACACACCTGTTTAACTGATGATCCGTAGACGAGGCCAGCTTCTTTCACTTGGTACCAGCTAAATATTATTCAAAATGTAATGATGGTGGAAGAAATAAGCATCTTGAATTTGAAACTGTATGTTGTCGGCGATTAGCCTCGCAATGATCTTAATTGTGGTTGTCAGCCCAAAACCCTCTAAATATATATTAAATGCATCTTACCAGATATAAAATGACTACTACATGATCCGTGGTAATCGTTTGGAGCCCAGTTTTCTCATCGAATTGCAGCAGTCCATCTCGCTCTCCTCTCCGGGTCTCTCGGAATACGGTAGAACTTCAAGTCTCTCCGTCTATCTTCTCTGTTATTGCAACCAACTGCCACACACGCCTTCACCATTTTGATTATTAATGTTAAAGAGCAGAAAAACACGCCATAATGGGAGGAATTTACGTAGCGGTAATGCGTCAAAACGACGAGTAGACGGACAATATGGCGCGGCGGCGTGGTTGTGACGTCATGTGAGTAGGGTCTATAGTGTTGAAAACGAATGGATGGATTTTAAAAGATTGATTTGAATACATAGAAGATAATTTGCAATAAACTTAATGGGTAGATCAATATAATTGGTTTGCTGTTCTTAGATAACACAGCTATAAAACTGTGTTATCTAGGATTGCAAAACCCGATCCTTGTGTGACCACAAGCAGCCCACATGCCATAAAACAGATCATTGGAAACAAAGTAGTTCAAAATTTTAAATGTAGGTGGCACATACGTAGAGTATGCTACGGTGGAAAAGTTTGGGGCTGCTTAGACCCCAAAACCTTTGAACGGTAGTGTATTTGTTAACTTGAATAAGTAAGACTGGCCAAACACAAACAAGGTACTGCAAGCAAGATCAGAATATTAAAGCGCACATCCTTTGGGTTGCCAGATAAAAGCTTTGCGATGGTGTATCATGCTGCGCTATCATACCAATGTTGCATTTTTATCAGAAAAGACAGAGGCTAACAAACTACATATTAACATTAGCAAAGACCATGTGCATGTGTAGCCTTTTTTTTTAATATACAATACCAAAAATGAAATGAGTAGGCCTACATGATGCTGAGAGTATTAAATGTAAGGAGTTCAAATTTCACCGCAGTTAAGTTGGTGCTGTGGTGACCCATCATTATATGTTCATAATTCACCCGTGGAACTAATGTGGGGTATGTTGTGTTCCGGGGAGGAACTCTTTGTCGCGAGTGTTTCCGGCAGAGACACGAGTTACAAGAGACACGAGCGGCCGAACACAGCAATGCCAACCCCGCTCACGAGCTACGAGACTCATCCAACATCATCCGCTACAGTGCACAATTTTTGAAAAAAAAAAAAAATTTCTGAAGGACACTTAATATAATGTGGCTAGTGACGTGGTGGGAAAATATGGAGACATTGGCCGGTATTTTCACAGGCTGCTCTTGAGTCTCATACACTGAAACGGTTCACTATGCTAAATGCAGCACAGGTAGGTCAAGAGTGAGCGAGAATACTCTCAGTATGAGTACGCTAACGAATTACCCATTTCTTCAGTTACTGTTCCAGTCGTTTCTTTAGGGTTTGATCATTATGCTATTTACTCATGTAATGATTTCAGTTTTGCCACCGGCACTGACTTTGACTTAATGACCAGCCATTATTTGTTGTTTGTGGCAGTGAATGCAAGCCTGTAGCCTGTACTACGAACGGAGTTCAACCTCCCCAGAAGTAATCCAGTTTACCAGCGGGTAACCGGAGTTGACAAAACCTGGTTATCTAGTTTGTGGTCAACCGGTGCTACGACGCTGATTATGAGGTTGACAAGTCGAACCTGTGTCAAACCAGTCAGAGTTACTGCGCATTCACATAAAAGGGGGCGGAGACCAGGGTCAAACACTACTTGTGACGATGGCACGGGCACCTTACTTCACGGAGGAAGAATGCGCGATAATCATGCGGAGTAATGAGGAATTAAAATCCACTCTCACCGCAAAATCCAACACCGCCTCAGCTAGTAGAGTGCGATTGGTCTGTTGGCAGCAAATTACAGATCGTGTGATTTGTGACTGCATCAATATGCCAGTTTACTTATGTCCATGAAAAGAAATAAAGCCTGCTGTCAGGACAATAAAATAAGATTTGGTATGTTAACTGGAAGAAATAATTTATCGTGCATCACCACATGAAGCAGGATGATTGTATGTTTATTCCCATTGACTGTATGAATATGTATGTCCTTTGAACATCTTCAGAGTAGAGGTTAGATTGGGCCTAAAAAAAATCCAGCCCGACCCGGCACGATCAATTAACTTGATTTGCAGGCCCGAGCCTGAAACCCCCACCGAAATTTTGTTATATTTGTGAGGACAAGAAGGAAATGCGGGGATGCGATGCGTGGTTGCGTTTTGTGTGATCACAGTGACGATGCTTGTGCATAATGATAATCACAGGCGGTTTTTTGCTATGGGCAATGTGGGCGACCGCCCAGGGCGCAATCTATTTGGGAGCGCACAAGCGCCCTCGAGAAAAAAAAAAATAGAAAAAAAAATCCGCTCATTTCCACGTCAAGTTAGTAGAGTGGGCGCTAGGGCGCCCCTTACTATCATGTCAACTGCTGCTGAGAGTCGTGTGTGTCAGAAGAAAAGGCAGGGGGAGACGGGAGGGGGATCAGCTGCTCGCAACTGCAGAGTGAGTGAGCAGGACGAGTCTCACTCACTCTCAGAGGAAAAGCAAGGAGGGGGGCGGCTTGCCTAGTTTGGATGTCGGCGGGGGGGGGGGGGGGGGGGGGGGGGGGGGAATGCGCTGATGGGGTGGTTCACCCAGGACGCGAAAGTAGCCAGGACCGCCACTGATGATAATAAAGCTTTTGTCATGAATTCTCAGTTAAACAATACTGTAAAATGCTATCTTTTATATTTGTGTGTCCATCAGTGAATTTGACATTTATTTTAATCTCGAGTTGGTAGAAAAAAAGTTTTCTCAATGTTTGAGTAGTCTATTTTTATGATTATTATAAATGCATTTACACAATGAAATAACGCTAAAAAACTTCCTTATATTTCTTGTATGAGAGCAAAGCTCCACATTCGTTTACATTTAGCGAAGCAGACACAGGTTTCTACATATAGCATTTTCAGCAATCAATTTGAAGTGTTTCCATAACCCAGTCCGAATCGCACGGCATAGTGTTCTTACTCAGATATTCAGCATCACCAATGGAATACAGTACCTATATTTTCCGCTGGCGAAAGAGCGCAAGGACAGGTACACAATCTGCGCGGATGTGAGGGCCTGACTTCGGTGGTTACATTAGTGATATCCGCCTCGATCAGCTGGCACAGATAACGAATTCCCTCAGCTGAAAATCTATATCTTTCATGGAGAACATCGTCCGGGTACGCCAGTGGATTCTGGCGGTCTCCAAAAACCTGTGTCCTCCTAAGAGCCCCCCACAATCCGCGCGCTAATGTCGTATGGGTACGCTGTCATTGTCAAGAGGACACGTCCGCGGAGGAGTGCTGATTAAAGAGAGCGTGGTTAATCGGAATCCTGGGCTTCGGCAAGATCTGAGACGACCAGGTTTGGCGTGTGGCTTGTGTTGCCATGACAACACTCCCCGGTTCCAACATAGCCACCTTTTGTAGTCTCGCTTAGCTGGGAAGATTGACTTCATCAAGTGCAACCTCTCTCGAAGACACCCCGCTAAGCCAGAAAACAGGCTTTATGGTACAGGCCACTGGTCTTTTGCTTACAACATTATGGGGCAAATTGTCCCTCACTGTCTCGTGACCCTATTATAGGCTCAACACGTCATTTTTTTTTTTTTTTTTTTTTTTTAAACCTGTCCTGTTCAGCTGTTTGACACAGAGAATGGAAGTCTAAGTGCCCGGATTCTGAACAGTTTTAATGTTTCACATTGGGAGTCTGACATACTCCCATTGTGATCATTCAAAATACCTTTTTATTATGACAAAGCAGCGAACAGGAAGGGATTATGGGGGGACAGAAGAAAAGAAATACAAGAGAAGAAAGAAAAGAAACACATACACAAACAACAACAAGAAATACATTGAACATCTAAACTAGTTACTAATATGCTGGTGCTATCGTCAGCGAGATGTACTTCCGGTTTACACCATGTGGGGGCCTATTGGCCAGTGAAAGAGGAGAATGGGGGTGGGGGTGTCTATAAGACTATAAGCTAAGTGATTGAAAGGGGTAGAGTATACACAAATCAGTTCTGTGATCTAGAACCCAGTAATCGTGTGAATCTCTTATGAGTGTAAGCCCGTTGGCGACCAACCCTACGCCGCCGCATCGCCAATCCCGGCACCGGAACCCCCAACCCGAGCATGCCCTACCACATCCAGCAGCACGCAAGCCCCACCGGGCGCGCGACAGCCACGCAGACGGGCGGAGAAACCGCGCGGGCGCCAACCCAGGGCCACGGCCCCCACCCAGCCAGCCAGGGGAGGGAGGGCGGGCGGGGTCCATGCGCAGCCCATCCCTCCTCCCGCCGCCCAGCAAAGGAGCCATCGCCCCCCCCCCCCCCCGGGACCCAGGGTGGTGCCCCGGGCCACCCGCGCGCCCATCGACCGGCCTTCAGGGATGGCAGGAGGGGACGCATCACCAACCCCACACCTACACCCACCCCCGCCCGCCCACCCGGGCCACGAGCCACAGTCACAGCCCCCCAACCGGCACGGCACGCCACGGGACCCCCAGCGGTCCACCAAGCCCCAGGCAAGGCAGGGTCCCCCGCCGGTGCAGGCGACACCCCGCTGATACACTGGCGCCCAACCAGCGACCCGCGACGGAGCGCAGGGCGGATGCCCAGCCAGAGAAGAGAGGGGAAGGCGGAGGCAGGAGAACGCCCAGGAACTGCCACGGGGCGATGCAAGATCGGAGACCCGACCCCCCAACCCACTCCCGCGGCCGGCAGCCGAGGCAGAGGGGAGGCCACACCCCGGGAGCCACGCCATATAGAAAAAGTGTGGGACCCACCTACCACCCTATTACTGTGGCTGCCAGGTTCCCGACTGGCAGCCATCACCAAGCACCGTGATGGGGGTGTGAGGGGAGGGTAGTGCAATGTATGCTCAATTTATGTATACATTTTTATTATTTTTGTGGCATTCCTTCACAGGTGAGAGAGAATCCTTATTCTATGTTCATCATTCTTGCGACCGTTTCCCACTGTTGTTCGTATTTGTCCATTTTATTTGTCTGTTTGGCAGATATTTTCTCTAATGTTATATATTCAATGATTAGATTTAGCCATTGGTTAATGCTAATGTTTTGTTTGTTTTTCCAATTCAATAATATTGTTTTTTTTGGCTATCGTTAGACTTGCTAGTAGTGGACGGGTTTGATGGATAGAGATATTCACTGTATTCAGATCGCCAAGCAGACAGAGTTGGAGACAATGGAATCCTGCAGTTCAATAGGAAAGAGAGTTTCTTCGTTACCTGTGCCCAGAAATCTTGTATTGGTTTACATTGCCAAAGAGCATGAAAGTATGTATCTGAAGTATCTTCGTTGCAGCTTGTACATTTATCGGATTGGGAGAACCCCATTTTGTGCATTTTAGATTGAGTAATATGCCATCTGTGCAGTATTTTGAACTGTATAAGCTGAAGGTTCTTATTCTTTGTCATTATAAATGTATTTTTACAGATGTTGGACCAATAGTTATTATCTAATCTTACCGAAATTTCGTTATTCCATTTTTCGATTGGTAGGCAAGTAGAGTTGTTACATGAGAGGGCTTTATATACTTTTGAAAGTATTTTTTTTTGTTGAGGATGTATACTTATTATTTTATTTACGAAAGGTGGTGGGTCTAACGTACCCGTTAGTGATGGAAATTTGCTTCTGATGGCTGTCCTGATTTTATTGTATTGAAGGAAATTGACCCCTTTGATCTGGAAATCTTGTCATATTTTTTCATATGACATGAATGTATTATCTTTAAACAAATGCTGTAACTGGTTCATTCCCGTATCATCCCATGTGCTGAAATAAATAGGAATTTTATTAACTCCAAAGTCTGGGTTGTGCCAGATTGGTGAGAATTTACACGGGGCTTGTTGTGATTGCGTAATTTCCATACCTCTCCACCAGGCTTTCAAGGTACATGCTATCATTGGGTTTTTGAAGCAGCTATGGTACTTAATACTAGAACTAATAAAGGGGAGGTTTGCCAATTGTATTTGGTTGCAGTCTGTTTGCTCTAATTCTAGCCATGACTGATGTTTAGTGTTAAGATATAACCACCTAATAAGATATTGTATTTGATTTGCTATATAATAGTGTTGGAAATTAGGGGCCTCTAGACCCCCCTCTGGTTTATTTCTTTGCAATTTGGCAAGGCTAATTCTGTTTTTCTTGTTTTTAAAGTAGAATTTTGTGACAGCTGAGTCTAGGTCTTGAAACCATTTTTGAGTGGGTTTAAAGGGGATCACTGAGAACAAATAGTTTATTTGTGGTAATACTTTCATTTTGACTGTTGCTATCCGGCCCAAAAGTGAGATGGGTAGATTATTCCAGTGTGTCAAATCTTCACATATTTTTGCTAGGAGGGGTGTATGGTTTAGTTTAGTTAATTCTGTAAGTTTTGGTGAAATGTTGATTCCAAGATACTTTATATTCCCTATTGGAATATTGTGATTTTGATTTGCAGGATTCCATGAGTTTGTTGATAAGGGCATTATAATTGATTTTGACCAATTTATAGCATAATCTGATATTTGTGAAAATGTCTTTATTAGTTCAAAAGTCTCATGTAGGGAGGATTCTGGTTTTTCTAGATATAAAAGTATATTGTCTGCGTATAAGTTAATTTTGTGTTCCGATGTGTGCGAGCAGATCCCTTTGATATTAGCGTTTTGTCTTATTGCAATTGCTAATGGTTCAATTAATAGAGCGAATAATAGGGGTGAGAGTGGACAGCCTTGTCGAGTTCCCCTTTGAAGACAGAAACTTTGTGAAATGACCCCGTTTGTGTTTACAGTGGCTTTTGGGGCGTTGTAGAATATTTTTATCCAGCGGATAAATGGCTCACCGAAGCCAAATTTTCCCAAAACTTTGAAGAGAAAAAACCAGTTGACTTTGTCAAATGCTTTTTCTGCGTCCAAAGAGAGGATAATTGCTTTCTGTTTATAATTCCGTGCAATATTAATAAGATTTAACAAGCGTCTTATATTGTTTGTAGAGTTACGTCCTTTAATAAAGCCGGTCTGGTCTTTATGAATTACAGTGCCTTGCAAAAGTATTCGGCCCCCTTGAACCTTGCAACCTTTCGCCACATTTCAGGCTTCAAACATAAAGATATAAAAGTTTAATTTTTTGTCAAGAATCAACAACAAGTGGGACACAATCGTGAAGTGGAACAAAATTTATTGGATAATTTAAACTTTTTTAACAAATAAAAAACTGAAAAGTGGGGCGTGCAATATTATTCGGCCCCCTTGCGTTAATACTTTGTAGCGCCACCTTTTGCTCCAATTACAGCTGCAAGTCGCTTGGGGTATGTTTCTATCAGTTTTGCACATCGAGAGACTGACATTCTTGCCCACTCTTCCTTGCAAAACAGCTCGAGCTCAGTGAGGTTGGATGGAGAGTGTTTGTGAACAGCAGTCTTCAGCTCTTTCCACAGATTCTCGATTGGATTCAGGTCTGGACTTTGACTTGGCCATTCTAACACCTGGATACGTTTATTTTTGAACCATTCCATTGTAGATTTGGCTTTATGTTTTGGATCATTGTCCTGTTGGAAGATAAATCTCCGTCCCAGTCTCAGGTCTTGTGCAGATACCAACAGGTTTTCTTCCAGAATGTTCCTGTACTTGGCTGCATCCATCTTCCCGTCAATTTTAACCATCTTCCCTGTCCCTGCTGAAGAAAAGCAGGCCCAAACCATGATGCTGCCACCACCATGTTTGACAGTGGGGATGGTGTGTTCAGGGTGATGAGCTGTGTTGCTTTTACGCCAAAAATATCGTTTTGCATTGTGGCCAAAAAGTTCAATTTTGGTTTCATCTGACCAGAGCACCTTCTTCCACATGTTTGGTGTGTCTCCCAGGTGGCTTGTGGCAAACTTTAAACGAGACTTTTTATGGATATCTTTGAGAAATGGCTTTCTTCTTGCCCCTCTTCCATAAAGGCCAGATTTGTGCAGTGTACGACTGATTGTTGTCCTATGGACAGACTCTCCCACCTCAGCTGTAGATCTCTGCAGTTCATCCAGAGTGATCATGGGCCTCTTGGCTGCATCTCTGATCAGTTTTCTCCTTGTTTGAGAAGAAAGTTTGGAAGGACGGCCGGGTCTTGGTAGATTTGCAGTGGTCTGATGCTCCTTCCATTTCAATATGATGGCTTGCACAGTGCTCCTTGAGATGTTTAAAGCTTGGGAAATCTTTTTGTATCCAAATCCGGCTTTAAACTTCTCCACAACAGTATCTCGGACCTGCCTGGTGTGTTCCTTGGTTTTCATAATGCTCTCTGCACTTCAAACAGAACCCTGAGACTATCACAGAGCAGGTGCATCAAGGAGACTTGATTACACACAGGTGGATTCTATTTATCATCATCGGTCATTTAGGACAACATTGGATCATTCAGAGATCCTCACTGAACTTCTGGAGTGAATTTGCTGCACTGAAAGTAAAGGGGCCGAATAATATTGCATGCCCCACTTTTCAGTTTTTTATTTGTTAAAAAAGTTTAAATTATCCAATAAATGTTGTTCCACTTCACGATTGTGTCCCACTTGTTGTTGATTCTTGACAAAAAAATTAAATTTCATATCTTTATGTTTGAAGCCTGAAATGTGGCGAAAGGTTGCAAGATTCAAGGGGGCCGAATACTTTTGCAAGGCACTGTATAGTGGGAAGAGTTTGTTTTAATCTAGTAGCTAAAGCCTTTGCAATAATTTTAATATCTGTATTCATTAAGGATATTGGTGTATAGTTTGCTGGTTGGGTTAGGTCTTTCCCTTCTTTTGGCAGTAGTTTGATTACTGCAGTGTTCAGATTGTCTCTAATTTGACCCTTGGCACTGATTTCTTGACCCATTCTATAGAAAAGTGGTGCCAGCATATTCCAAAAGTGTTTAAAATATGATGTCGAGAACCCGTCGGGCCCCGGTGCGCGACCTATTGGCATGTCCTTTACGGCATTCCATAATTCAGCGAGGGTAAGTGGGGTATCTAGCAATTGTTGGCTTTCTAAAGTTATTTGGGGGATGTCAAGATTATTAACGAATAGGTCAATGTCTTCATTATGATCGTTTGTCCCCGAGTATAAGTTTTTGTAGTAGCTATAGAAAGTTTCGTTAATTTTTTCTGGTGATTGTGTTATTATGCCGGCTGAATCTTGTATTGTTGTAATTAATGTTTTTTCTTTGTTACGTTCGATTTGGTTTGCTAAATATTTCCCGGATTTGTTATTATGCTCAAAATTGGTATATCGTAGTTGTTGTAACAGAAACTGAGTTTTTTTAGACAGAATACTATTGAGCCGTTCTTTGGCGCTGAAAAGTTCTTTTGTGGTATTGTCTGTGGGATTATTGGCGAATTCCTCCGTCAGTTGTTTGATTTTCATTTCTAATTCGTTTTCCAACTTCTGTTCTTGTTTTTTTTTAATATGATGAATATGAGATAATCTTGCCTCGAATTACGCATTTTCCTGTTTCCCAAAGCAATGACGGTGAGATGTTTGGGGAATCGTTAAGTTCCATAAAGTCTTTCCATTCTTTCTTAACGAATGTATCAAATGCTGGGTCATCTAATAAGGAATCATTACAGCGCCAGGTTGCGTGGGGTATCGTGCGGGAGTCAGTTTTAAGGGCTAAAGAAATTGGTGCATGATCACTGATGATTATTGGATGTATTCTTGGCGAAATATTATTAATAGCGGAATTATTCGCTAGAAAAAAATCGATTCTTGAGCACGAACCATGGGCTAGGGATTGAAAGGTATATTCCCTTTTTGTTAAATGTTTTGCTCTCCAGACGTCACTTAAAGTGCTTGTGACACAAAAAAGCATGTTTATTTCATAATACACGCGGTATTTTATGCTCCTGAATGATATGGACCGCTTGGATGTGTGTGGAAGCGATCGCTATATTTATTTAGTTTTTTGAATCCCGCGCCAGGAAAATGAGTGACTTCCGGCTTCGGTCTCGCATTGAGGAGGAGGGCGCTGTGACGTGTACGGTAGAAGACGTCCTCTTCACGCTACAGTGTACTGTTGTGTATGAGGACGAAGGATTCAGCTGATTTTGCGGATTAATACTTTTATTTTTGCATCACGCCAGCCAAACGGCTGCAGAAAAATCATTCTGTATGCGGGAGAGGCGTATGCGCCTTTTTGGAGTTTCAAAAGGTTCCCATTCACCGTGGATATTTACTGTGGGACCATTGGACTTACAAGGAAGTGAGTAAACATCTTGTTTTGTATTATGTCAAATACGAATACAGTGATTACAAAGTAAACACTATAAAATTCCTTTAAATAAAGGACTACTTACGTTTGATCATTGATAGGCATGTAAAAAGCTATCCTCACGCTCATTAGCAGTTAGCTGTTAGCACGTTAGCTACACAATAATTCCAGCCACCCTCCTCCAGGGAACGAACTGTAAATTGCTCTCCGCCGGGCGGTTTGCCGATCCGCAAAGAAACTCGACAACCGGGTCGTCATGTCAAATAATCCAGGCTAGTTATGTGTGATTTTCCACTTCGAAGACTTTGAAACATCCGTCGGTTCGGGTTAGCATGTCGGCTAGCTGTCACTCCTTCTGCTCTGTTTACATTCTCCGAAGCCGGGGAAGGGAAATGACATATGTCCGATTTAGGTGTCATAAAATATCGTTCGGCAGGTGTGACAGTAAAGGTAAAGTCGACTGTTTTGACCATTATGGAGTAATTTTGCCATGTCGTCTTGAATAAATGGATTTTTATTATTTTATATTCCATTTAGCACAAGTTATTTGTCATGACCATGCCATTTATTTAGCAATTGGGGAAAGTACTTGGGTAAAAAGAATATCCTGTAAAAATATTGAAGTAAAGAGACAGAAACAATGACATTTTGCCGCTCTCTTCGTCGCGTTTTCCTCATTGTGAATAGTTCCCCCTCGACGGGCTGACTGGTCCCTCTCAAGCCATTTATATAGCTATTGGGGGAAAATACTTGGATAAAAAGAATATCCTGTAAAAATATTGAAGTAAAGAGACAGAAACAATGACATTTTGCCGCTCTCTTCGTCGCGTTTTCCTCATTGTGAATAGTTCCCCCTCGACGGGCTGACTGGTCCTTCTCAAGCCATTTATATAGCTATTGGGGAAAATACTTGGATAAAAAGAATATCCTGTAAAAATATTGGGAGTAGAGAGACTGAAACAATGACATTTTGCAGCTCTCTTCGTCTCGTTTTCCTCGTTCTGAACAATTCCCCCTCAATGGGCTGAATAGTAAAACCGATGAGCCTAGTCTACCGCTGACGTCATCCACCTGTTGGGGACGCTAAAGCCCTATAATTGTAGGCGTGGCTAACCGGCAGATTAAAAGACTAATTTCTCGTCATCTGCGCTTTGCTAAATTGTTGTATATAGTCGAATCGTCTCAAAATATGATTCTAATTCACATAATAATGCCATTTAAGACTTTTTTTCTGGTGTCGTATGCTCTTTAAGCCAAAATCGTCCATATATTTCCTAATGGTTCTTGCAGTTTGTGACTATTTAGTGAGTTTATAATTGGAGCTATCTATACTTGGATCAAGTGTAGTGTTAAAGTCCCCTCCTATAATAATTGTTGAGTTCACTGACATGTCACTCAGTTTACCAAAGATATTGTGGAAGAACTGTGTATCCTCGTTGTTTGGGGCATATATGTTCACTAATGTGAACAGTTTATTACTTATGGTAGCTTGTACTATTATGAATCTACCTTCCGGGTCTGCAATTGCACTATTTAATGTGTATGAGATTCTTTTATTTATTAATATTGATACTCCTCTTTGTCTGCTGTTATAGCTGGCTGAATACATCAAGTTAAAATTTGAGTGTTTAAGATATTTCTCTTCGGATTTGGCTAGATGTGATTCTTGCATGAAGAAGAGGTCTGCCTTTAATTTGGTGATGTATTCCATAATTTCAGTTCTCTTTGCCTGCGATCGGAAGCCATTCACATTAAATGAAACAAAATTTATATATGTCATATGCGGATATTTCTAAGTATCTTAAGGAATGTAATGATCTCAGGATGTGTGTTATAATATTTGGTCCTGAGTGTCATCAACCATTCACATTCATTACAAGCCATACGAGTATGTAATAAATCAAATTCTAAAAGAAATGAATGCAATTTTTGTAAACCGCTTGGCATAATTCACACGACATTAAGACGTTGTTAGAAGGATTAAATACATGGGTAGCATCATCACTAAACATTACAATTTTAAAGCGTGTACTTAGTGTGTGTTTGAAAACAGTGGTGTGGAAAAGGTGAGACAAATAACCCAGAAAAAGAAAAGATATGAGCGCCAGTACAGAAATGTGTAGTGTGAGACATGCGTGACTCTTAAAGACTAAGTGATTATCATGCAACCCTGATCTGTACGTGTGCATTGTTGAAATAAAATCGACTTAATGCGGCATTGTGTACATATTGGAAGTGTTTAGGAAGTACAGACAAAGTGATTATCATGCAATCCTAATCTACACATGTGCCTTGCTCAAACAAAAAACCACTTAATTCAGCATTATATACGAACTGGAAGTGTTTCGAAGGTACAGACAAAATAGTTATCATGCAGCCCTAATCTACATATGTGCCTTAATCAACCCAAAACAATTTAATTCAGCATTATATGCATACTGGAAGTGTTTAGGAATAGCAAACTAAGTATTAAGCATCCCTAATCTATACATATGTCTTGCTTAAATCAAGACAGCTACATTCAGCATTGTATGCATAATAGAAATATTTAGGCATTACTTATCGGTCAGAATAGCTATGGGGTGAGCACTTGGTCTCGGTATAGTTGACCATCAATGAAAAGTTTGTCGAGCGTGATAACTGCACGTTTGCCCTCTGCTCTGGACCGCTTCAGAATTGGATAGAGGATTTTCCGTCTTTCGTTGATCTCGCGCGGGAAATGATCATTCATACCGAATCTTGTTCCTTGTAATTCTCTTCCTTTGGATTTCACCAGTACTTTCTGCTGGTAGAGCTTGAACTTGGCGATTATTGGACGCGGACCGCTTCCTCTTGGCTTCCCAAGACGGTGTACCCTCGCAAACTTGATCGAATCCACCATTTCCTTGGGCAGCTTGAGAGATGTTGCCATAAATTACTTAACGAGGGCTTCTGGTTTGTCTACTGTGTTTTCTTCGATGCCAGAGAAAATTAAATTGTCCCTCATGCTCCTTGATTGAAGGTCCAAAATAGATTTTCATTATCTTGTTCTCTTTTTTCAGGGATTCTAATAGACCTGTAGTCGACTCGAAGGCGCCTTTAGGGATATCGTTTTGCGACTTGAGATATACTACCTCCTGTTGAGTAAACACGAGGCTTTCTTTTAACTCTTTAATCTCGGCTTGAAGGATTTCTAATGCTATCGATATTTTCTTATCGATTGATCCAATTCCCTCGCTAAGTGACTTTGTGTATTCGGGTGGGCTTGCTAACAACAGATCGTCGGTCGATGTAGCCGAATCAATAGAATCTGCCTTTTTACGCTTCGCCGGGAGATCACTGCGTTGACTGGATGTTGCCATGGCGTTTCCTTGATGTGTGGCGGAGTCGGAGAAAAAAGGTAAATCACGATCGTAAAAATTTTTAGGGAAAAATTAGTTGAAGTCTTCTTGAGCAAAGTTACTTGCTAGCCTAGCCAGTTGATTGCATCATGCGTCTACGGAGTCTCGCGAGAGTAACGACGTCACAGCATGCTCCCAATTTCTCCCAACACGTCATTTTGATCAGTTTGTCCCTTTTATAGTTTCACACATGAGGTCGCACCCCACCAACCTATGAAGAAAAAAAACACACAACTTAAAAGTCCGAAAATACGATACTTCGGGCACACACTTCAAACCAGGGCACATGAAAAAATGAGGGAAAAAGGCCTCTTTAAATGTTCAATTGCTGTTAAAATAGAGCCGTTATAAATATATTTGCCTGGCTCTGCCAGACTATTTTCCCTGTATTTTTCAAACACTGAGAGAAATAGTCTGGGAACCATCCCATTAACAGCCTCTCGAGCAGGTACAAAATCAATCGACAAATCAGATTCGTTTATTTGCGTGACGTGTTCTTAACGAGCAACGTCACTCTTGCGCGTCCAAAGTCGTCTCCACAACACAGATGGTCAACGGGAGAGCCGAGAATATGTTCCAATCCACGGTAAAATCAGTTTTAAATTACCAAAAACACATCAACACGAGTCATTGACAACAGTCTGTCTCGCGCTAGCCATGTTGAATAAACTTGGCTCTCTTCGTAGGTTTACTTCCGCGCGCAAGTCCCTTGTCCTTCCCTCGTCAGTTTACTAACGTCACGTCTGCCCGTCGCTGATTGGTTCACTCCGCTGTCTGTTTGCTGTGGCTTGCTCCGCCCTGGAAATTGTATCCGCTTGAATGGTGGCCAGACTCAATAGTTGGAACAGCGGTGAGTCTGGTGTACCAGGCAATAAAAATATTGGACTATTCTTTTACTTCTTAGTATAAAATCTTTCTAAATCAGTAGGGGCTCAAATACTTATTTCGCCGTATCCCTTTGGAAAAATCTGCATCATTGGTTACCTCATAGAACTCTATAAATAACCAGTCAACATTGTTAGAGACACATTTTATTTTTATCTAAATATAATCCAAAGTTTAATAAACAAAAGGGGAGGAAAAAACATAACATAAAAACATACAAAGTGGTAGAGGAAACAGACTAATTCATTCAAATGACTGATCATTTTGATGATTTATTATAAAAAGAAAAATCTTAAAGATAAGAATTGAGTCAACTTTTGACTTTTTATATTGGTGCTGCATTCCTGCATGTGGAGTCCTTTGTGTGTTTAGTCAAAAGAAGTCATCAATCTGTGGTGGTGCGCCGGTACCAGAAACGGGCCCTGAAGTCATCACTGCAAGTCATGAACCCAGGATTGGTGGGCGAGTGGACTATGCAACGGACTATGTTGTTATGACCCAGCGAAAGCAAGTTTTTCCTCTCTGCAGTACGGGAATCCCAGCAGCACAGACTAATGGTGCGCTCATCAGGGAGAAGAACGTAGTCTTCTGTGTGATTGAACACGCCCTGCGTACGGTGCATCTGACGTCCACTCAGACCAGCACCTGCAATAACAAACACATTGAAGATGCTCCTCTTTCACAAATTACGCAAACAAGTTAAAAATGTCCATTTTAAAATTTGTTTTTATTCCAAGAAAAATAGCTACTCATAAGTCTTAGGATTCCATTGCCAGAGACATACGTCAAATCCTTTTTAACTGGGAGGGTTGGCAGTGACCAACCGGCAGGAAACATCTCCATTAAAATAATCTTTATTAATCATGTCAGAAACGCACATGGAATTGAACTCTAGTACTCTAGTATCAAAACATAAATGTTAAAGGTACGATACATATTCTGAAGTTTTAAATTTAAAATACTTTTCGAGTCATCCATGCATGCTCCACCAATTTCCTGATGAGTACAAAGAGCTCTGACATTTTAACTGAGACTGCACCAAATTTTATACTGTGACGTAGGTCTAACAACCGCTTGCCTAGTTCTGTTTTGTGACAAGGCCACTTTACGGTAATTACCACACGGGCACACGCTTTTGAAGATGGAGAAAAGCAGGCATGCAAGCATGCAAAAAAATCAAACTTGCATCACTGTCGCAACACGTAACTATCATTCCCACTATCACAAAAGGTGGAGGCACTTATACTCAAAAGAGGTGGGAAATCATTGGTTTGGTTGCATTATGAGTTCATTAAGTCAGACGACCAGCAGAAAACTGTTGTGTGATAACTGCAGTGTTTCCCACTAATGGACGAGACTGTGGCGGCCCGCCACAGTCTCGTTTGGGCCCGCCACAGTCTCGTTTGCGCCCCCCCCCCCCGAAAAAAAAAATACTAATCAGATGCGTCAGTCAGCCGATTACACAGCTGTAGCCCACTCCACTCTACTACCCGCGTGAGCGAGAGCAGCATTTTAGAGTAGTATTTTTTTAATTTATTTATTTATTTATTTATTTAAGAGACGCAAGGGGAACGAGTAGGAAGAATGGGAGAACGAGCGAGATAGCGAGAGATAGCTGTCGCATGTCGTAGCAGCCCGCTGTTATTTTGTTATTGTTTTTCTTTATTATTGTTACCACAATCGAGTGGGTAAGCAAATACAGACTTCTCTCCTTCTTCCCCATATCCGGGGCATTACAATAGTTTCGATCGGACTTTTCGGCGAAAGTGAGCGGTGGACGGCCGTCTTGGACGGAAAGCAACCTTTGATTGAACTTGCGCGGAGAGGCGGGGCCCAAAATAAAGCCTTGCTCTATTTTCAGAGCGTTGGTCACAGTAAAGTATTTATTAGTTCAAGCAGAGTAAAATGATACATATTCACGGTACAAGAACGTCGTTTCCGTGTCCATCGATTGGTAAGAAAAGGCTGTTTGTACGAGTGACGTGTGGGCGCTCCCGTCGGGGGGACATTTCGCGTGGAGTGGCTATTTTTCGGCACAACACCGACGCGCCAACTTCAGACAATTATGGCTGACGAAAGTTGGATAAATGCGCCCCCCCCCACACAATTTCGCGAGCTCTGGGACACTCGAAAAATGACTCTCTTACCTCTCCTTGCTAAGTTAATGGTACCTCGATGTGCGTTTGTGTGGAAATTTAGTTCACGAACAACGGTGAAAAAACTATTCACCTTCTCACCGAATCAAGAAAAACTCTTTACACGGCCATTAGAATTCCCCCTGTCCTGTAAATGGGTCAGTTGACAGAAGGACTGTTATTGTTGTGGTAATGTAGTACTTATGAGGGTCAAATAAAAAGAAAAAAGGAGGGCTACGACGGCGGTCTGAAACCCGCGGCTCTTGGGCCGCATGCGGCTCTTTAGTGCTGCTTTTTTTTTTTTTTTTTTTTTTTTAATGGAAAAAGTTGGGGGAGGGAAATATATTTTTTTGTTTTAATAGGATTTCTAGGAGGACAAACATGATACAAACATTCATTCAATTCATTAATATTGTAATGAAGTTAAACTTGTGGTGTCATCGTACAACAGAGTAGTCACGTGGTGCGCTATAGGATCCACTGCAGGGAAAATAAACATTTAATCATGAAGGCTAATTATGTATTTCTAGCCAACTTAGTCATTTTTATAGTAGGCTAATATAGCTAGTATTGATAATTATAAGGCTTGTACAAGGCTTTTAATTTTTTGCTGCTCCAGACATACTGTATCAGGTTTTTGGGGGGGGTCAAATATGGCTCTTTTCAACAGTTTGCCAACCCTGAGTCACTACGAGATGTAAGTCGTACTAATGCTACGAGAAAAAAAGTCGCATTATTACATAGGGTAACGTAGCTGTACTCAGCAACGCATTTTACATACATGTACCGTAGCTGAGAGCTATAACATTAGCCTAGCTAATGAAATATTTCAAAAATATCGTTGTTATGGTTCTTCTTGGGGGAAAAAAATAATGAAAAAAAAAAAAAATTCGCCGTGGCATGACATGGTGTGGCTGTCCGACTCCGATGCAGCCCACCACCACAGTTTCAAAAAATCCTATGGTCAGAGACCCTCCCACCACAGTCTCCTAAAATCCTGTGGGAAACACTGAACTGCAATGAGTCAGTTCCTTCGACCGATGCAGACACAACAAACCTCTTCTATCCACCTCAAGAAGAAGCACACACACAAGAAAAAGAGCACATGGGACTCAAACAAATGCAAATGGACAAAAATGGCAATGGATTAGGTGGGGCAAAGTGTAAAATTATAAACCCGAGCCAGATGAAAGTCTACCCGAGTGTTTTGCACGAGTCTGCTTCTATGATCAAACGTCTCCTCCCTTGAAAAAAAGCATAGAAGTCATCGCACGTTTGATTGCTATAGGCAGGATTCCTAACTAAGAAGATGGTAACTCCTCAACCCGAGGTACATTACACCACATCAAAAATACTTCGTTGAAGTCAAGTTTCCTCGCTTGTATAAGGGATGTCAAGCCCAAGTCGAAAAGGAAATCCTCAATGTCCTTGACGACCGATCTGTGGACAAGCGGAGTGACGCATCCCTACATGTCTATAAATATTCATATCATTGATAAAAGCTGGAACCGCTGCTGTCGATGTCTACAGATAGCGTATTTTCCAGATGACCACACGAGAGAAACAATTGGCAAAGTATGAAATTTGTGTTAACCTGGGCCATAATTGCTATATTAATTCTACAGTAATTATATCTTGGGCTGCTTAAAAGTCAACTTTCCTTGGCCGACCTTGTAAAATATAGCATATGTATGATATAGTAATATTGGGCGTAAAACACTAAGGTGACTTGCAGTTCTGCTCTGAGACTCCTACTTTAGCCAAATTTCAAAATTGTCCTATATGCATGTGCGATACATCATTGAAAAGCTATATTTTCTGGGGAAAGAAATATTTTGAGCAGGAGGACATTTTTTTGACACATTAAAAGTAGGTCAAATCAGGTGACTGAAAAATAGACATTTTTCAGACCTTTGAAAAGAAGTTTTGCCATTTAAAAAAAGGTTTTGGACACCCATCCTGGTACATGATAAATAACGAACACTTCAAGATGATTCCCCCTTTGTCTACTCAAGTCTTTGATAATCAATATGCATGCACTAGGACATGTGGGTGGATGTACACTAATGAAGGAAATTGGGGGGGGGGGGGGGGGGGGGGGGGGAGTAGTGTGAGGAGTTGTTACGGATTGCAGCTAATAGATAGATCAACAATACACATACTAATGATGCAGGAAAAAAAATAAATGATCCTTGTGTTAGCTAATGTTACTAAACAGTGTGGTCTTGAACGCTACCTGCATGCAACGACAGTGTGGAGTCCGCAGCTGTCACTGTCACTAGACGAATTTGCCACATGAACACTATCGGTGTTCTGCAATTCCCTTCTATGTGGCGAGACGTCCCACACATCGGTTAAAAGTGGCGAGTACTTACCGTTTGTGTTTGTATTGAGTCTTTTATTACCTTTTCTTTGCCTCAAAATACTTATTGCATGCGTTTCCCCTTTCATATTTTTAAGCATCGTGTTTTCTTATGGTAACTAAGGCAGATTGTTGATAATATTAGTCACGTGGCGTATTTAAGCCACCCTTATTAGATATTACTAGAGTACGTTTAAGTATTTAATTTTTAGTACGTTCTGCCTGTACGCATCTAAACGAGACAAGCTGAAAGCGCACGGTAGTACTTTGTGTGTCAAATTCACCTTGTAGGACGTTTTGTCGGTGTAGAACATGTTGGTAGAACACTGGTTTTGCCCTACTCTTGTCTCATCCCGTCTTTCCTGTTCATTTTGCTTTTGCTGCTCATTTTGTGAAATATCGACAGTGCTGTCCTGCTAATTAATTTTCCACTCTGGTTCAAATCGAAAGGACTGAACAGATGACATGTTTATGTAGCTAAAGTCATACTCTGAAAGACCGGCAGCGCCACTGACCACAGTTCATTGCAGCGTCAACAACAATGCCAACCTACTCGTTAAACTTACTTTACAAATTTAATAAAAATGAAAACATCAAGAAGGGTTTTAATATCAAATTATTATAACTCATACTAACATTTATAGTTTATGAACTACAAGTCTTCCCTTTAAGACTTTAACAAAAAAAAAAAAGTCTCACAAAATACCGAAAATACCCTGAAAATGAATCAGTACCTGTATATTTCACCAACATCCGGCCAGTTGATATTTCCCACAGTTTGACCACGGAATCCTTCCCACTTGAAAGGACGTACTTTGAGTTCTTCGTAAAGGTGGCTGAGCAGACCTCTGCTCCGTCATGAGCCTTGTCAAAAGTGGTCACACAGCGATTGGAGACGCCATCCCACAGCTTAATGCTCCCATCCTTGCTGCAGGTGACATAGCTGTTGGCTGTAGGGTTGTAACTGACACCGCTTATAGTATCTGTATGCTGGTCCGCAGGGTTACAGGACACAAAACATTGAAATGTGTTGACATCATAAAGACGCAGGGTTGGGTGCTGTGTTCCAACTAAAAGGAAGTCTCCAGATGGATGAAAAGAGATGGAACGCAGCATTTCTGCTTCCTAAAAGGAGAATAATTTTGTATAAATGATTTACAATATCATTAATCAAATTAGGTGATACACAATAATGCTCATCTATGGATGTGACCAAAAAAAAAAAAAAAATCAAAATGTTGATATATCGTGATACTTTGTATCCCGAAAGATTATTGATATGATCCTGCCAAGAATCACTACATCGTTTTTAAAAGGTGCCAGTTAAAAAAAAAGAACCAACAAGTTGCTGCCAAAATCTTCCTTTAGAATAGTGTCTTTACCGAATGGTTGCCATTAATGCCCAATCCATTTTGACCAAAGTTCATTCGAAATCAGAGCATTCACACCCGGTCTTCCCCATTTGATTTCATTTACAGGTCCATTTCTGTTCATTTTAGGGAATTTCCAGGTCACTTCCTGTTCATTATTTACTTCCTCTTGGTTTTAGAGCATTTCCAGGTCACTTCATGTTTTGGGTTACTGAAAAGGAAGTGACTCAAGAATGTCACCAAATGAATAAGTAGTGATGTACACCTGTTTGCCATTAGCCTTACTCCTTAAATACTCGTTTGTTGTCTTGTGCCAGTGCATTTTTCTGTGTATGGAGGGAGAGCAGTAGGAACACGTCACAGCCTTCAAGCTATGTTTTTGCCATGTCATGTTTTTGTTGGCACTATGAAACCAGTTTCCACATTTCTTTTTTGAATAAAGCATTTATTGGACAATGCCAATCTCTCGCGTCTCATGCATTTCAGTCCAGCTGTGCGTGCCCCCGTTGTTGACCTCCCCAAAGTGAAATTCGCTAGCATTACATTGTGTTTTATTCATTTACCCCTATCCCCTCACAAAAAAAAAAAAAAAAAATCTACCAAACATTTTTTTCATCCCCAATACCAGGGGGTGCTGCAACACCCTAAGCACCCTATGGGTCATTTGCATGTAATTGCGTACCCCACGAATGCTATTTTTAGACTGTGACGTCGCCATCGTAACCCGGAAGTGGGTCAACATAGACACGCCCTCGCATGCAACTCATGTTATTACTACTTGTTTTCTGCCGGTAATCTTTCAAAAAAAGAACATGCTGACTGCTGCTATGGAACTTGTAGAAACAACTCTAGACACTACGATATACAAAGGATGTTTTCTTCATACTAGGGCTGTCCCAAACAACTGATTTTCTCCCGATTAGTCAGCCGACAATTTTTACGATTAGTCGACTAATCTAATTAAAAATAAAAAAAAATTCTTTTACTAATTTAGCAATTAAATTTTTGTTGACGCTTATTAATTCACAAAAACATTTTGGAACATTTAAATTCTTTATTAAAGAACAAATAAACAAATAAATAACTAGGGTTGTTCCGATCATGTTTTTTTGCTCCCTAGTGTATTTGTTGAGCTTTCAGTAAATGATACTGCAGCCATAATTCAACCCATATGCATGATGGGAAGTGGAACCATGACTGTGCGTAGTGCTACCAATTCATATATCTTCTCTGCGTTGGGAAATAACATAAGGTGTTAGGAAAAAGCTCAATTGCTACCTTGCTTCCCCACATTGTTTCCCATGATATTTCTAATTGTAGGGAGAGGGATTGCAAGGCTTTAGCCTTTTTAAAAAAAGCTCCAAAGGCTGCCAAAATTCACTCTACTCATTTTACGCTGCCTTTTTCGGCACAACACCGGGCAGACCGGATGTCACTCGTGTAAAAATACGGTGGATCCGGTTGATTTTCAAATTAATATGCAATCGTGACCACATAGGAACTTAAGTTATACAACATAAAATATACAATATAAATGAATACTACATCACATTTGTAAAATACAGACACATAATAAAATAAAAAATAGCCCATTTAAATAAAATAAATTGAAATGAGCTACAACACCTGTAATTAAATAATAAAAATAATACACAGATCCTGCTTACATAATTAAATTTATTAATTTCTGTGTGGCGCTTTAACTTGAGAAAATCCACCAATAAAGCTTTTGAAAACCGTTCATAAGAAAAAAAATCATTGAGGCATTTCATTTGTAAAATACATGTTAAAATCTTTGTCGTTGGGATTGCTTTTCTCTTTAGCACAGGACTTTTTTTTCTTTCAGAAAGAAAGAAAGCTGACCAATACGCGGGGTCTGAAAGGCAAATTGTTGTTGGATTATTATCTTTGAATACCTGCTACTTTTTGAGCAGAATTCTAGCTTTGTATAGGCTACTGTTCCTATTGTTGAAAGCACAAAAGTGTGTAATAAACTAGCACATTTATATTTTGCATTTTGTTTTCTTACTGTATTGAAAATGAACCGAACCGTGACCTCAAAACCGAGGTACGTACCGAACCGAGATTTTTGTGTACCGTTACACCCTTAGCACATTATGAATAAAAATTGGAATAATACTAGCCATAATAATAATGATAATAATAATACCTGTAATAATGTAACAAACCGGTTTCTAATGTCGCGAATGTGTTTGCGTAGTGTACCTGAACGCATCGCGTGGCTGACTTGATAGTGCGCCTTTTTAGTTTCACTTTCACCTTGTTTACTTGCTGCGGGGGACACTAGGCACAAGTTGATGGAATAAATTATTAGAAACCTGACGAAGCTGGCGATTTCTTTGGTGATGTTACCACAATAATATTTTTCACCTTAACTTATAAAGACTGGCTAACGGAGGAGGACCGTCATAGACAGTCTACGGCTGTTCTGTTGAGCGAGCCATGCCAGGCTAAAGTAGGTTGTCTTTTTTCCCCATTTGCTTAAGCTGACAGCACTCCTGTAACAAGTCACATTACATTTTGGAGCGAAAATGACAAGCAGTAGTTAATTTGGACATTTAGGGATGTACGTAGTTCCCATGCGGTGTACTCACTTTTGTTGCCAGGGGTTTAGATATTAATGGCTATATTTTGAGTTATTTTGAGGGGAAAATAAATTAACTATTATATAAGCTGCACGCAGACTACTTTTCATTGTGTCAAAGTGTCATTTTGTCAGTGTTGTCCCATGAAAACTTATACTTAAATATCTGCAGAAATGCAAGGGGTGTAGTCACTTTTGTGATACACTGTAGATGTGTTTCATTATTTTGTATGTATTAACTTAAATTCTACAGCGTGTTGATGACCAATAAACATCTGTGAAACTGAACTGGAGTCTCATATGCCATCAACACGCACGCACAAATGTATGTGATCAACTTTCCACGCGTATATATTTTTTAACCCTTCATTAACCGTCGACAGGATGTCGTGCTCGTCGACGCATTTACGTCATCAATGACGTCGACTCTGTCGACTAGTCGGGACATTTCTACTTCATACATTATCCTAAACCAAAAACTCGGGAGGAAAAATATGAAGAATGGATCAACTTGTGCATATGTCCATTCACTTTCATATGCAGTAAACATTTTGTTTGTGGCCATGGTCCTACAGAGGGCGAAGAGGTGACCCATTTTGATATCTTTACTTATTTTTTAACGTCGCGTTTTGCCGTGCTGCTTCTGTCTGACAATGAATGACCAGAAAAAAATAAAATAGTAACTGACTGCCACTGTTGTTACCTTTTCTGTTGTAAAAAAAACAACTTTAGTAAGGGGGAAGCGTAAATAAATTATAGAATTAAGATTGTTATTAATGAAAAAATTAAAAGTGTTCGTTGGCTGTAAACGAGTAGCATTTGCGATCACTACACAAAAATAGCAATGTAAATTACCCCCAAGAACAGTCAGAGACTTAAGACAACCAGAGGATATAATATATAAGAAAGAAAGGGCATATGGTGGTAAAGGATAGATTGTTGAAACGGGAGAATGTAATTGTCAGTGGCGTAAGGCAATGCACACAAGAAAAAGGTGTCGATGAAAAAGCTACCTCTGGATAAGGTTGTCCCGATCCCATATTTGGATCGGATCGACCGGCGATATGCGCAAAACAATGCGCATCGGTATCGGATCGGCCAACACGGAAAAATTCAGATCGAGACTGCCGATCCAGTTTTTTTTTTTTTTTTGAAAGTCTGGTCCAGGTTTTCCACGCACCGATTTACATAATCCATTCCAGTTTTGGCTTTGGTTTCCCTAAAATCCGGTCCGCATTTTACGGCACACCCGTCTCCCAATTTACCTCCTTGGCATCTCCTACATTATGACTGCAATGTAAATTTAAAGTTTATCGGTAAAAATGTCAGCTGTGTGGGATCATTTTACCTTAAAGGACGACAAAGACGAAGAGGCAGAGGGCAACATATGCCACAATAAAGTCAGGCGTGGTGGTAAAGCTGTAAGAAGTTTTACTAAAACCAACCTAATCAAGTATTTAGCGAAATACCACCATAAACAATATAAAGAGTATGTTAAGAAAACCGAAGACAAAAAGAAAGGTCCTACGCAACTGGCAGAAACTTTTGCTATGCGTGACAAACTGGCACTCGACAGTCCCAAAGCCCAGGGAATAGAGCAGGGCGGTAAACCGAAAATTTACCGGTACCGAAATTCTTCACGATGACCGACGTAATTTTGACTATGTCGATAAATTTAGTAATTTAAAAAATAAAGGCATTCTATTCTATTCTATTATCAGGAAGCCAAACAAACAGAAGCCCGGTAGGCTATCACTAGCGGCTAACGCTACAAGCAAACATGATGGAGTGTGGCTTAAGGAAGTTTCGCCAAACTTTCACCCAACATTAAGTAGAATCTTGGCGGCATCCAGACGGGCTTTCACCCGCTGTCCTCCCTTGCTCTCACGGTTTCCGGAGAGGGTGCTTTCAGTGCTTTCTACTGGTAGCCAGGCCACAGGCTAACGCTAGCGGCTAACGCTAGCGGTTAACGCTATAAATGAACGTGATGGAGTCGGATAGCAGCTCTAACCTTGTCGAAACGGCTGAACTTAATGAGTGGATTGAGCACGGACTGCATCTAGCAATTAGTATTTCGCGTTATTTTGTATCTGTCTGTGTGTGATTTCTCTGATAGCTTTTGTGATGGTAAAGCATTTAGCATAAAGTACAATCCAACAATGAAAATTATATAACAACCGTTTAATGGCCCCAGCTATTTATCTGCATTTGCTTAATTCTGTGTCATTAATCCATCATAAAATCTTAAATGTTTCATTTGTAGAAGATCAATATAGCTTTAATTTGTGTGTGTTTGTGTGGGGGTTCATGTGTACTTGCGTGTAGGCTTGTCGTGATAACAAATTTTAGTGTGCGATAATTATTCTCATAAATTATTGCGATATGCGATATTATTGCGCCCCCCCCGCCAATTTTTTTTAACCAATTTACAATAACACAGTGCGAATACAGTATATATTAATAGATCAAGTACACCCATTTAAACACGATAAATATTTACTCTTAAATTCAAATATACTTTTTAAGAAATCACAACTAAAAACATATAGACCCTGCCTCTTAAGTAAAAAACAATATTGATAATGCACAAAAACACAGAATAAATAAAATGTGTTAAAAAAAAAAAAAAAAAAAAATTGCACTTAATAACTTAAGCATTTAGGAAAATGAAAACATTTCCCGTCATAGCTTCTGCTATGGTGTTCCATAGGGATGCAACGATACAGTTAAGTCATGGTTCGGTACGAATTTTGATACGGGGGACACGATTTTCGATCCGATTCAATACATTTAATGCTCTGTAAAAAAAAAATAATTGTATTTTTTTTTTTTCTTTTGCTAACGAGCAAAAATTAAATTGCCATCATATAAACATGCATTTCAGTGCATAATATTTACGTGCTTACTGCTTACTGATATGAAAAAAATTTGTATAAAAGTGCTGAGAACAATCTTTACTGTTTGTAAAGTGAGGCAGGGCACACCGTTGATTGCTACAGCTCTCTTAGCAGCTAGGTTTACTACATGAGCAAGACATCCTATTTATGGTCCGAATCCATCTGTGTCACGTACTGAATTAACAATATTTGCAACATTATCTATAGTCACTGGTATGGATTGATTTGGCCTTCTTAACCTCATGTGACAAATGACAGTTTAGAATTCATCGATGTAATATATGGACTACATGTCCCATAATCACTCTGGGCTCACGTAGCCAATGGCATGGGACGTAGCACATCTAGTTTGCCATTTCATGATATCTAGCGTGTGCGCGCAACTGCGCATTAAAAAAGCGCCGCTGAAGTCACGTCTGCTCATTACTACACAACACCAGCATATGACGGCTTTCATAAACAGGACGAGTTTGAAGCACAGCGCTCTTAATTTCATTCAGCTGTTCGTTGTCAAAGTGAGGTTATTCGTAGCAGCCAGTTGGTAATAATGTTTTGGCGGACTTCGTTGTAAATATCCAGCGTTGTGCCGAAAAATAGCCACCCCGCGTGAAATGTCACTCCTGACGGGAGCGCCCAAACGTCAACAACACCGGCGCGCCATAGATGGTCCACAGTCACTCCGGAGCACTGACGCGGCCGGTATACGTTGAACAATAGGATATAATGGGAACGATTGGCTCTGGCGCTAGTTTTTGCCGGACCTGGAACGAAGATGCATTTTGCGCAGCTGGTAACGAACTTTTAACAGCACGTCTGCCGCACGCGCGCACACACGTGCACACGAGGCGATAAATCGCAGCGGAAATATTACCGCCTTCCTTTTTATATATCGCGCGATAAATGGAATTATTGCATATTGCGACAGGCTTACTTTCGTGTATTAACAAATGCACTGGGGAAAAAAAAACAAACCTCGAAGTAAACAATCGTGTTGAGTAATTATGTCACAGCAGCCATGAACAATAAGTTGTCTTTTTGAAGTGTACTGTTTAAGTTATAAGTCATATGTGTTACAATGACATGTTTGCACAGGCATATTGATTTTGACAATGTACATTGTTCAAGCCATACAAGCTGTTACAAAGGTTCAAACTTTAATTCTTATTGTTTACAATATTTTTATACACTTAATGTTTAGTCTGCATGTACAATTGTTAAATAAAATTGTAAGCTGGTAAATAAATCAACGAGAAACAGTTAATCTGTATTTCATGCATTGATTCAGATTTTCAAATCATATAACAGTCCGCTTGGGCGAATTTATCGTCATTTATCGTTATCGAGCTAAATCTGCTCAATTTAACGTGATACATGCTTAAGACCATATCGCCCAGCCCTACCAGGGAATCGCAAGAGTCATTGCTGACAAATTCATTCTGGATGACGAGCCATTATCTCTCATGAGTAAAGACGCACCATCCAACACTCAGAACCACGGTAAAACATGCCCAGCCGTCATTACATCCTTGAGTGAGCCTTGAGCGTTTCGGCCGTGGAAGATTCGAGAACGATTCACAAACATCCAAATTCCGATTATTGAAATATGTCAAGTAAAGCGGAACTAATACACAGCACGGTCTTTGGGACGCAATGAGGAACGGACCGCATTGCGTCCCGAGAGTAGACATCATGCTAGTCATAGACCCGGTAATGCCAATGCTCAACTCACGGCTTCGGCTCAACTGAGCTGCTAAGCTGCTAGATAAAAAAAACACAGCAATACCTACCTGCAGCTGACAGCCGCTACAAACTACGTCAACATCATTTTGCTGTAGATAATAGATATTATATGTATATAGAACTAGATGCAAAATGACAGACTCGACGGTGTGAGCAACACGTTTTGAAAACTAGATGCGAAATGACAGTCTTGTCGGCTTTAGTAAACAGCTGCCATCTTAAAGCAGGAGACTTCCCTAGAAGGCTGTTGTAGCGAACCTTCCAAGCAAACCTAATTAACTTTTTTATCTAAAATACTCCTAAATTGGCAAAATCTTGACTTGAATCTATCTTCAAAACAGTTTTAAAACTTTCACATGTCAAAAGAAGACGGAAGGGAAATTATGGAATAACGAGAGCAATTTTAACAACTTTAACAGTTAATTCGCAACATTAAATTAATTGAATGTAGTGTAAAGCTGCGGATACAGAATGGGGACTTGAGTATTTTATTTACCGTTTCAAACTGTTTACTTGATACTGAAATAGTCGCTTATTCAAACCTGAGAGGCTTTTTGTACAATTTTTGTAACTAATGCACGAAACATTAAAAGCATCTAATAGCTTGGGGGGTTTGTGGGATTTTCCACTGAGGTTGTTTTCTTTGCTTTTTCAAGACAATTTACAATATGATTTGCACATTTTACTGACTGACTATGCCATTTCTGTTTGTTATTTATAATATTTTGTGTTTATCACTGAATTAACAGGTCAGTTTCTTGTTACCAACCATTGTGTGTTATTCAACTCACCTAACTCAGCTGGCTAGTTGTTATGAAGAGTACTAAAACCCTTTTCAACACGAGTCTGACAACTAAGTAAGGAGGCTAAATAACTTTAAACTTTAATCAGGGTCCCCCCAGGATTGATAAATCTAAATTCAAGACTTTTAAGACCTTTTTAAATGCCATTTCAACTGAAAACTAGGCCTGCAAGCAGGACTGAACGGGCCCTCGCAATCTAGCGCAACTCGGACTGTGTGCAGGTCAGGGTGGTGGCAGATCCTCCTCTCTAATCATCTCATTAGAACTTAACATGCTCGAAAGTCGCCTCTTACATTACCACACCCAAGAGATAAAAACCCCTATTGGAGAGAGTACTACAAAAAAGGAGGTACTACTGAGCTGTGCAGCCAAGCCCTTATTCAAAACCAAAATTAAGCTTCTAACTGGGCCAATTCGACCAAGTGTGCCAAATATTGTGGCTCTATAAGCTGCCTGACTCTCTGGAAAAAAAATATTTCCTTTAAATGGCGAACAAAGGGTCGTCACGGCAACAGACAGACACGTGGACATGGGCCGTAAATAAGTATTTTAATAGGTCTTGAAACTAGAATGACCAAACTGAAAAGAACTGGACATGTATTGGAAAAACGAGTGACTTTCTATTGCCACTAGTTGGCGCTGTAGGGTTGATGCAAATGACCCCTACAAGGCCCTTCAGGGTATGACTCTCAACAAGCACGGGAAGTTTGGCGCAGATATGTTGTATATCTGCCGAGTTATGACTGTTCAAAGTTTTTAGCGAGGAAAATTGTTGACAGTCATTTTCACTTTCCTGTGCCAAATTGGCCGTTTTCATTTGCCCTGGAAAAAATAAATTAATTAATTTAAAAAAAAATAATCCTTTGCAAAACAATAGGGCCTTCGCACGCCTAGTGCTCGGGCCCTAACTAGGCCTGCAAGCAGGACTGAACGGGCCCTCGCAATCTTACGCAACTCTGACGTCACGCAACTCGGACAGTGTGCAGGTCAGGGTGGTGGCAGATCGTCCTGTCTAATCACCTCTTTAGAACCTAACATGCTCGAAAGTCGCCTCTTTACATTCACACACCTAAGGGATAAAAACCCCTATTGGAAAGAGTACTACAAAAAAGGAGGCGCTACTGAGCTGTGCAGCCAAGCCCTTTTTCAAAACCAAAATGAATCTTCTAACTCGGCCAATTCGACCAAGTATGCCAAATTCTGTGGCTCTATAAGCTGCCTGAGTCTGAAAAAAAAAAAATTCCTTTTAATGGCGAACAAAGGGTCATCACGGCAACAGACAGAGACATGTGGACATGGGCCGTGAAATAAGTATTACAAAAGGTCTTGAAATTACAATGACCAACCTGAAAAGAACTGGACATATATTAGAAAAAATTAGTGACTTTCTATTGCCACTAGTTGGCGCTGTGGGGTTGATGCAAATGACCCCTACAGGACCCTTCAGAGTATGACTCAACAAGCACGAGATGTTTGGCGCAGATGTGTTGTAGAAGTTATGACTGTTCAAAACTTATGGTGAGACGAAATGGGTTCAGTCATTTTTACTTCTCCTGTTGGACCCTTCTGCTTCACCCAAACCTCAGTATTTTTCATCAGGCACCTGAACACATGTCTTAAGGCTCCCCTCTTGCAGGTTTGAGGTGAATAGATTTTTTTTCCTTGGAGGAGGAGCCTGTTTCGTAAAAAAAGGCATTTCCTGTTCCCACTAGGTGGCGCTAGGCCTAATGGGTAATATTTCAATGCACTCTTGTTAAGGGAGGGATCCCGCACATACATGCCAGATATGAAAAAGATTGAACGTTGTTTCAAGGAGCTATTAGTCATTTACTGAATTTGTCATTTTGCCGAAAAAATGGCTGACTTTGGCACCACGCCCAGGTCAGACCCATGAATGAAAACGCACCATTTTGAAAATTTTAGATCTCCTATGTCTCCTGAATAGTCTAACCAATTTTGAAGATGATCCAACTAATTCCCTCTGTGACAAGGTCTCAAATGTGCACCCTGTTAATTGATAAAAATTTCACATTTGATCCAAAATACCCGATTTCCTGTTGGGTTTGGAATATGGGTTCAAGAGACTTTTTGGAGCAGTTTTGCACAAGGTATCGACTCCCCAAATTTCATAACTCTACGTTAAAAAAACCTAATAGGAACCGCCTTTTTGAAAAATTCAAGGGGGCGCCACTGAGCCATTTTGTTACATTTTTTTGTAACGCCGCAAGATTATCGAAATCCACGCAAAGCCGCATGGATGTGCACAATTTGGTGAGTTTTCGTGCATGTTCAGGCCTCCAAATGCCTTTTTTAAACTCCTTTCTGTCGCCACTAGTTGGCACTGTAGAGTTGATGCAAATGACCCCTACTGGACCCTTCAGAGTATGACTCTCAACAAGCACGGGAAGTTTGGCGCAGATATGTTGTATATCTGCCGAGTTATGACTGTTCAAAGTCTTTTGCGAGACAAATTGTTGACTGTCATTTTCACTTTCCTGTTTGGACCCCTTCGCTTCAACGAAACCTCAATATTTTTCATCAGGCACCTGAACACAGGTCTTAAGGCTCCCCTGATGCAGGTTTGAGGTCAACAGATTTTTTTTCCTTGGAGGAGGAACCTGTCTCGTAAAAAAAGGCATTTCCTGTTCTCACTAGGGGGCGCTAGGCCTAATGGGTAATATTTCAATGCACTCGTGTTAAGGGTGGGATGTCGCACATACATGCCAGATATGAAAAAGATTGAACGTTGTGTGAAGGAACTATTAGTCATTTACTGAATTTGTCATTTTGCCGAAAAAATGGCCGACTTTGGCACTACGCCCAGGTCAGACCCGTGAATGAAAACGCACCATTTTGAAAATTTTAGATCTCCTATGTCTCTTGAATAGTCTCATCAATTTTGAAGATGATCCAACTAACTTTCTCTGAGACAAGGTCTCAAATGTGCACCCTGTTAATTGATAAAAATTTCACATTCGATCCAAAATACCCGATTTCCTGTTGGGTTTGGAATATGGGTGCTAATGCTTTTTTGGAGCGGTTTTGGACAAGGTATAGACTCCCCAAATTTCATTGCTCTACGCTGACAGACCCTAATGTTATAGGCCAATTTTAAAATTTCAAGGGGGCGCCACTGAGCCATTTTGTTACATTTTTTTTCAACGTTACAAAATTATCGAAATTTACAATTTTCCGCACGTATGTGCAAATTTTGGTGACTTTTTGTGCATGTTCAGGCCTCCAAATTGGCCGTTTTCATTTGCCCTGAAAAAATAAATAAATAAATAAATAAATAATCCTTTGCAAAACAATAGGGCCTTCGCACGCTTAGTGCTCGGGCCCTAATAATAATAATAATAATAATAATAATCCTTTGCAAAACAATATGGCCTTCGCACGTCTAGTGCTCGGGCCCTAATTAATACTTTTCTCGCACCATTATTTAGATAATATTTAATCATATTAAAAAAAATAAAGCGCTGAACATCAAATTTAACCTCAATTACTAAAAGTGTTTGACTAAAGAATGCACATTTATTGAAGATACAATTAAAACAAAAAGTTTTGTGCCACAGACCGGCCCTCTTTATGTCATGACCTACCTTATTAGGGCCCGAGCACTAGGCGTGCGAAGGCCCTATTGTTTTGCAAAGGATTATTATTTATTTATTTATTTATTTATTTATTTATTTTTTCAGGCAAATGAAAACGGCCAATTTGGAGGCCTGAACGTGCGCGAAAAGTCACCAAAATTTGCACATACGTGCGGAAAATTGTAAATTTCGATAATTTAACAACGTTGCAAAAAAATGTAACAAAATGGCTCAGTGGCGCCCCCTTGAAATTTTAAAATTGGCCTATAACATTAGGGTTTGTCAGCGTAGAGCAATGAAATTTGGGGAGTCTATACCTTGTCTAAAACCGCTTCAAAAAAGCATTGGCACCCATATTCCAAACCCAACAGGAAATCGGTTATTTTGGATCGAATATGAAATTTTTATCGATTTACAGGGTGCACATTTGAGACCTTTTCGCCGAGGGAGTTAGTTGGATCGTCTTCAAAATTGGTGGGACTGTTCAGGAGACATATGAGATCTTAAGTTTCTAAAATGGTGTGTTTTCATTCACGGGTCTGACCTGGGTGTGGTGCCAAAGTCGGCCATTTTTTCGGGAAAACACCGAATTCAGTAAATGGCTAATAATTCCTTGACACAACTTTCAATCTTTTTCATATCTGCCATGTATATGCGGTATCCCAACTTGAACACGACTGCATTGAAATATTACCCATTAGGCCTAGCGCCCCCTAGTGAGAACAGGAAATGCCTTTTTTTACGAGACAGGTTCCTCCTCCAAGGGAAAAAAATCTGTTGACCTCAAACCTGCATCAGGGGAGCCTTAAGACCTGTGTTCAGGTGCCTGATGAAAAATATTGAGGTTTCGTTGAAGCGGAGGGGTCCAAACATGAAAGTGAAAATGATCGTCAACAATTTGTCTCGCAAAATACTTTGAACAGTCATAACTCAGCAGGTATACAACATATCTGCGCCAAACTTCCCATGCTTGTTGAGAGTCATACCCTGAAGGGTCCAGTAGGGGTCCTTTGCATCAACTCTACAGTGCCAACTAGTGGCGACAGAAAGGAGTTTTAAAAAAGGCCTTTCCTATTGGGTTTTTTCAACGTAGAGCAATGAAATTTGGGGAGTAGATACCTTATGCCTAACTCCTCAAAAAAGCCTCTTGCACCCATATTCCAAATCCAACAGAAAATCGGGTATTTTGGATCGAATGTGAAATTTCTGTCCATTTCTAGTACAGTTTACATTTGGAGGCCTGGACATGCAGGAAAACTCACCAAATTTTGCACATACATGCGGCTTTGTGTGGATTTCGATAATCTTGCAACGTTACAAGAAAATGTAACAAAATGGCTCAGTGGCGCCCCCTTGAATTTTTCAAAAAGGAGTTTCCTAATAGGTTTTTTTAACGTAGAGCAATGAAATTTGGGGAGTCGATACCTTGTGCAAAACTGCTCCAAAAAGTCTCTTGCACCCATATTCCAAACCCAACAGGAAATCGGGTATTTTGGATCGAATGTGAAATTTTTATCAATTAACAGGGTGCACATTTGAGACCTTGTCACAGAGGGAATCAGTTGGATCATCTTCAAAATTGGTTAGACAATTCAGGAGACATATGAAATCTAAACTTTTCAAAATGGTGCGTTTTCATTCATGGGTCTGACCTGGGCGTGGTGCCAAAGTCGGCCATTTTTTCGGCAAAATGACAAATTCAGTAAAGGACTAATAGCTCCTTGAAACAATGTTCAATCTTTTTCATATCTGGCATGTATGTGCGGGATCCCACCCTTAACACGAGTGCATTGAAATATTACTCATTAGGCCTAGCGCCCCCTAGTGGGAACAGGAAATGCCTTTTTTACGAAACAGGCTCCTCCTCCAAGGAAAAAAAATCTGTTGACCTTAAACCTGCATCAGGGGAGCCTTAAGACCTGTGTTCAGGTGCCTGATGAAAAATATTGAGGTTTGGTTGAAGCAGAAGGGTCCAACAGGAGAAGTAAAAATGACTGAAGCCATATCGTGTCACCACAAGTTTTGAACAGTCATAACATCTACAACATATCTGCGCCAAACATATCGTGCTTGTTGAGTCATAGTCTGAAGGGTCCTTTAGGGGTCATTTGCATCAACCCTACAGCGCCAACTAGTGGCAATAGAAAGTCACTCGTTTTTCCAAAACATGTCCAGTTCTTTTCAGGTTGGTCATTGTAGTTTCAAGACCTATTAAAATACTTATTTACCGCCCATGTCCACGTGTCTCTGTCTGTTGCCGTGACGACCCTTTGTTTGCCATTTAAAGGAAATATTTTTCTTTCAGAGACTCAGGCAGCTTATAGAGCCACAATATTTGGCACACTTGGTCGAATTGGCCCAGTTAGAAGATTAATTTTGGTTTTGAATAAGGGCTTGGCTGCACAGCTCAGTAGTGGCTCCTTTTTTGTAGTACTCTCTCCAATAGGGGTTTTTATCTCTTGGGTGTGGGAACGTAAATAGGCGACTTTCGGGCATGTTAGGTTCTAATGAGATGATTAGAGAGGAGGATCTGCCACCACCCTGACCTGCACACAGTCCGAGTTGCGCTAGATTGCGAGGGCCCGTTCAGTCCTGCTTGCAGGCCTAGTTTATTTATTTATTTATTTTCAGGGCAAATGAAAACGGCCAATTTGGAGGCCTGAACATGCACAAAAAGTCACCAAAATTTGCACATACGTGCAGAAAATTGTAAATTTCGATAATTTTGCAACGTTGCAAAAAAATCTAACAAAATGGCTCAGTGGCGCCCCCTTGAAATTTTAAAATTGGCCTATAACATTAGGGTCTGTCAGCGTAGAGCAATGAAATTTAGGGGGTCTATACCTTGTCCAAAACCGCTCCAAAAAAGCATTGGCACCCATATTCCAAACCCAACAGGAAATCGGTTATTTTGGATCGAATATAAAATTTTTATCGATTTACAGGGTGCACATTTGAGACCTTTTCGCCGAGGGAGTTAGTTGGATCATCTTCAAAATTGGTGAGACTGTTCAAGAGACATATGAGATCTTAAGTTTTGAAAATGGTGCATTTTCATTCACGGGTCTGACCTGGGCGTGGTGCCAAAGTCGGCCATTTTTTCGGCAAAATGACAAATTCAGTAAATGACTAATAGTTCCTTGACACAACGTTCAATCTTTTTCATATCTGGCATGTATGTGCGGTATCCCACCCTTAACACGAGTGCATTGAAATATTACCCATTAGGCCTAGCGCCCCCTAGCGAGAACAGGAAATGCCTTTTTTTACGAGACAGGTTCCTCCTTCAAGGGAAAAAAATCTGTTGACCTTAAACCTGCATCAGGGGAGCCTTAAGACCTGTGTTCAGGTGCCTGATGAAAAATATTGAGGTTTCGTTGAAGCGGCGGGGTCCTAACAGGAAAGTGAATATGACCGTCAACAATTTGTCTCACAAAAAACTTTGAACAGTCATAACTCAGCAGATATACAACATATCTGCGCCAAACTTCCCGTGCTTGTTGACAGTCATACCCTGAAGGGTGAGACGAAATGGCTTCAGTCATGGCTTCAGTAAGGGTCATTTGCATCAACTCTACAGTGCCAACTAGTGGCGACAGAAAGGAGTTTTAAAACAGGCCTTTCCTATTGGGTTTTTCAACGTAGAGCAATGAAATTTGGGGAGTCCATACCTTATGCAAAACTGTTCCAAAGTCTTTTGCACCCATTTTCCAAATCAAACAGAAAATCGGGTATTTTGGATCGAATGTGAAATTTTTATCCATTTGTAGTACAGTTTACATTTGGAGGCCTGAACATGCACGAAAACTCACCAAATTTTGCACATACATTCGGCTTTGCGTGGATTTTGATAATCTTGCAACGTTACAAAAAAATGTAACAAAATAGCTCAGTGGCGCCCCCTTGAATTTTTCAAAAAGGCGTTTCCTATAGGTTTTTTTAACGTAGAGCAATGAAATTTGGGGAGTCGATACCTTGTGCAAAACTGCTCCAAAAAGTCTCTTGAACCCATATTCCAAACCAAACAGGAAATCGGGTATTTTGGATCAAATGTGAATTTTTTATCAATTAACAGGGTGCACATTTGAGACCTTGTCACAGAGGGAGTTAGTTGGATGATCTTCAAAATTGGTGAGACTATTCAGGAGACATAGGAGATCTAAAATTTTCAAAATGGTGCATTTTTATTCACGGGTCTGACCTGGGCGTGGTACCAAAGTCGGCCATATTTTTGGCAAAATGACAAATTCAGTAAAAGACTAATAGCTCCTTGACACAACGTTCAATCTTTTTCATATCTGGCAAGTATGTGCGGGATCCCACCCTTAACACGAGTGCATTGAAACATTACCCATTAGGCCTAGCGCCCCCTAGTGGGAACAGGATTTTACTAAACAGGCTCCTCCGCCAAGGAAAAAAATATATTCACCTGAAACCAGCATCAGGGGAGCCATAAGACATGTGTTCAGGTGCCTGATGAAAAATACCGAGGTTTGGTTGAAGCTGAAGAGTCCAACAGGAGAAGTGAAAATGACTGAAGCCATTTCGTCTCACCACAAGTTTTGAACAGTCATAACTTTTACAACATATCTGCGCCAAACATCTCGTGCTTGTTGAGTCACACTCTGAAGGGTCCTGTAGGGGTCATTTGCATCAACCCTATAGCGCCAACTAGTGGCAATAGAAAGTCACTCATTTTTCTAATATATGTCCAGTTCTTTTCAGGTTGGTCATTGTATAGTTTCAAGACCTTTTGAAATCCTTATTTTACGGCCCATGTCCACATGTCTCTGTCTGTTGCTGTGACGACCCTTTATTCACTTCTTTTTTGTAGTACTCTCTCCAATAGGGGTTTTTATCTCTTAGGTGTGTGAATGTAAAGAGGCGACTTTCGAGCATGTTAGGTTCTAATAAGATGATTAGAGAGGAGGATCTGCCACCGCCCTGACCTGCACACTGTACGAGTTGCGTGACATCCGAGTTGCGCTAGATTGCGAGGGCCCGTTCAGTCCTGCTTGCAGGCCTAGTTTTACTTATTTTTTTAGCTTGGCGTTTTGCCGTGCTGCTTCTGTCTGACAATGAATGACCTGGAAAAAAACTAAAGTGGTATCTGACTGCCACTGTTGTTACCTTTTCTGTTGTAAGGAAACCACTTTAGTAAGTAAATAACGACCGAGCCTTCGCCGCTGCTGCCCCTCACTCTGGAACTCACTCCCAAAACCCATCAGGAACTCGGACTCATTACAAAACTCACTCCTAAAAACCCACCTGTTCAAACTAGCTTTTCCCACCTCTTAATTCTTAATTCAGTTTATGTGTTATGTTATGTAAAGCGTCTTTGAGTGTCCAAAAAAGCGCTATACAATTTTGATGTATTATTATTATTATTATAAACTAATAGAATTAAGATTTGTTACTGATGAAAGAATTATAAGTGTTCGTTGGCTGTCACTGGAAAGCATTTGCGATTGCTACACGAAACTAACAATATAAATTACCCCCAAGAACGGTCAGAGACGTAAGACAACCAGAGGATATAATATATAAGAAAGAAAGGGCATATGGGGGTAAAGGATAGCTTGTTGAAACAGGAGAACGTCATTGTCAGTGGCGTAAGGAAAAAGGTATGGATCAGCTCGGCTCTTTTTCAGCCCTTGGCAAGGCAAGGCAAGACAGTATTGGTAGGTTCAGCTCTGTAGACATCTCCTTCGTACACCATTTCCATTCATTTACTATTGGGGACAAACAGCAGTGCCCCCCCCTAAGCAACAGTTGCTCACGTCATGAATATTAATGAGCGGAAGTGACGTGTAGCGTGCGGTACCCCATTGAACATTTGTATGTTCTTTCACATCTTTACCAGTTAATTTGGCACCAGGGACATCATTTTCGGACAGAACTGGTAGGTTTAACTCAGTAAACATCTTGTTCGTCCACTATTTACATGCATTTAGCATTGGGACAAACGCGAGCTTGACCCGCCTTGCAACAATTGCTAACGTAATGAACAACAACGACCAAAAGTGATGTGTTGCGAGTGGTACGCCATTGTAAAGGACACTCTTGGGCTACGTTCATACTACAGGTCTTAATGCACGAATCCGATTTTTTGTCATATCCGTTTTTTTGGCGTGCCCGTTCAGACTGCTTTTATCCATTGAGACCGTTCAAGTATTACGCATGCGCACTAATTCGCAGTCCGACACGCGCTAAGCAAGAAGACCCGCATGCGCAGAAGCATCAAAACAAATGACACACGTCATCCGTCATTCCAGGGATATCATGTTTTGCTTTTCAAAAGGACACAAATAACAGACATAAATAATCCCCGTTTAGGCTTATATTCAAAGTTTATATGGATCGATAGCATGCACGCACTGTCCGTGCACGTCACACACATATGGGCAGTTTGCCCCGACTCTCTCTCGGCCGTGTAAGCAATGTTGAAATATTGCTCACTTGTAACAGAGAAAACTGAGCATTCTCAGGCTTATCCTCAACCCATTTTTATTTTTTATGACTGTTGTGAAGCCCAGCCCTTCCCCGAAAGCCGTGTTCACTGCAAGCTAGGCGCTAATAACGCACAGGTGCATCGCTACGGTAACGACTCTCTCGCTATTTGATGACGTAATTGCTGCATGAAATCCGATTTGCGGGACTGGACAGTACAGACCGCCGCGACAGTCTGGAAAAATGTGGCCCAGATCGGATTTGAAATGGTCCCGTTCTATGCGACTTGTCACGTTCAGACCGTCAAGTTAATGCCTCACTCCAGTCGGAAAAACACGAAAAAATCGGATTCGTGCATTAAGACCTGTAGTATGAACGTAGCCTTAGAGAGAGGAATAATGTTGTGCAAGAAGCACAAAGTGATTTTAAAAAAAAGAAAAAGAAGGGGAAAAGTCACTAAATTTGTCAGTCACTTTGACAAAAAAAACGTTGCCAAGAGGCTCAGGAAAGTCGCCACATTTAGCAAGAAAGTCGCCAAGTTGGCAACACTGCGTACCGTGTAATATATATTATTCCCAAACTCATATTTAGTGCACAACCAATTATAAAACAAATATCCACCTTTAGTTAAGTTTTACGGCATATTACAGTGATTTCACTGGCGTAAAATGCATCATATGAATGTAATACCTACTGAAATTTTCCATTAAATCTAAGAAAATTTAAGACCTTGATCATCCTAATATTAAATTTAAGACATTTTAAGGACCTGCCGGCTACCCAGAGGTTCCCACGACTATATAAATACGAGTGACAAAGAGGCAAGATCTTCATGGATACAATCGCTTACCTGTACGTATTTAAATGCTCTTTTAGCAGAAGGTTTTGAGTAATCAAAGAGTTTGAGGGTGTAATCTCTTGAGCCAGAGGCAAGGATCTGTTCAGATGGGTGGAAAGCCAGGCAGGTGACTTCATCGACGTGGTCATAAAGCGTTCGGATCACAGGATGATTCTCCATGTTTTGCTGAGCTGTCTCATTCATCATAACCTGTACAAAAGAAGTTCAACAATTATTTTTTTTCCCAAAATAACGCTCATTTGCCATTTCAGCCTTACCTCAATTGGCATTGCACTTTTGGCCAGCATACGCTCAGTGTCCAGTATTTTTATCGAAGCATCCGCAGAGCCTGTAGCAATTAGCTGGCCATCTCGACTATATGTCGCAACACGACAAGGTCCCTTATGGGAGGTAACGTAGCAAGTCTCATACTCTGATGCCTCTGGAGACATTGTCTGGACATCAGCATCGAATTCCAGATCAATTCCCACACCAGGCGCTACTGTATCAGAGCGCCCAATGGCATATTGAACAGCACTGTCATCATTCTCCATTCCTGTTATACAGATATTATTTGCTAGGTGTCTCCAAAGATTAAAACAAAACAAATAAAATCTGCGTCATCATAGAAACTTACCAATTTTTGCGAGCTGAACCAACTGTTCCGATGGTGACACCACACTTTGAGGTTTAACTTCATTGATTAAACTATTAGCTATGTTTGTGTAGCCATCATAGAGTAGTTGGCTTATAATGAGTTTATACAGATGCTGCCGGTCTTTCAATGTTGGCTTTGGTCGATACATTTTCTTAAGCCGAAAATGTAGTTCTCTTAATCACTGCCTACTATGCACAGAAATACAAACAAATGAGTGGAAATTAGCGCCACTATTATTCGCCCAGAAACAAAAATAAAAATGCTACTTGCTCCAGTTACTTATCAAATTAAAATAAATTGCCCGAATAACTAAATGAATGGAAAGGTCGTTGGTACGCGGACGTAGCAAATAATTTTATCTTTTACAAAAACAAAAGCAAAACCTAACGCAATGTCGAATTACTTGGCTTGACTGTTCCGCGTGCGTGCCGTGCAGGCAATGCTACTTGCTCGTTTCCTTTTGTTTCTTCTTCTGTCTTGCAAGAGGCTGCCTTATCGCAAACCGATGTGAGTGGCGCAATCGTTAGTACCAGGCCCTGGTTAGTACATGCACAAGTTATATGCGCATGCGTTTATTTGCGACATTTTTACGACAGTTATTTTTTTTTTTGGTAAAAAAAAAAAAAAAACTTTATTCATAACAAATACAAATACAAATACAAATCTTGCAAAAATGGGGTGAGCGATTCACATACAGTTAGCACAGACTCAACTCTTTGTTACAGAGAGAGATCAGTCTGTTGGGCCGTATATTTCTTACCAAGATGGGAAGCATATCATGATGCATCTATCCCTGATATTCACTAGCCATTCCTAATAGAGCTATTAAAAAATAATTAAAAATTAATTTTGACTATATCTGGAAGAAAAGAAATGCACTATATTAAAAGAACAAAAATGACGAAAGACTCCAAAGATGGAGGCCTACAAGCTATTGGTTTTGATTCCGTAAATGGAACACTTAAGACAAACTGGTTGAAATACTTCCTAGATCATAAAAACGTATGGCATCATCTCTCTAGAGAATTTTTAAAGAAAGTTGGCAGTATTGATTTCTTTATTTTTTTTAATTGTTAAAATGTGATTTCATCATTCAGAAGTTTCCCATTAAACTATGGGAATTTCATAAACAAGTCCTCTTATACTGGAAGCTCTTTTGCTATCATAATTTCACTCCACAAAACACACCAATATGAACAACTGATATATTACAGTTGGAAACAAATCATTGTATGACAAGGACTGAATGGACAAAGATATTTGGTCTGTAATTCATTTGACTGATAGTAATGGGTGTTTGCTCTCATATGAAAGTTTTTTTGTTTTTTTTTCAAAAATATGGTTTTGATGTGAATTATAAATCCTTTGCATCTATGATAAAAGTGATCCCTCTTCCATTTGTAGGTTTGATTAAACACATTCTCTCCACTTAAAAGTCCATTGTTCTGGATTTTCCACTACTCTTAAAATTCCCGATAAAATAATTAGGAAAGCTTTTGATGACGTCCCATGCCCATTACTGTCTTTTAGAAATTATATTAAACAGATCCTCTCCAAAGATGCCATATATTCTTTATGCACTAAATACTTAAAATTCCCAATCAACCTTAAAACTAAAGTTTATTTTACCATTTTAAATGGAGTACAGCAGTGGTCACTAACCACCGAGCCACGGACCGGTACCGGTCTGTGGTGCATTTGCTACCTGGCCGCAGAGAAATAAATGATTAATTAAAGACAGCAATGTAGCCCGTGGCTCTTGACACATCAATATCCCTTTCAACTCTATAGACCAGGGGTCGGGAACCTATGGCTTGCAAGCCAGATCTGACTCTCTGCCAACCCGTCATCTTGAATGTGAAAATCGGCCGGCTTCCTTGACATTGTTAAAGGCATCCCCAAGGGGCTGCTGTCCTTTTCAATACGACCGGCATTGCCAATTTAGCGTAGACGAAGAAGTGGCGTGCGAGGAAGAGAAAGAGGCAGATGTTGAGAGAGTTGAGAGAGGGTTTTGTTTTTGTTAATAAAGTCTCCGTGCAAAAGCCATCTGACACGTCCAGCTGTTTTTATACACTTTGCCACCTCCCCGAAGGAAGAACCGGAAGTAGGAACGACGAATGAGCCACGGAAATCGCCGGTCCACTCCCTATTATTCTCTTGGTAAAACTGTTCAACCAGGTTAACAGTATTTTTTTTTCTAAAAATACTGTAACAATACTAAACTTTGTGTTGATCTGATCAAATAGACTACGTTCATATCGCAGGTCATAATGCACAAATCCAATTTTTTGTCATATCTGTTTTCTTGGCGTGCCCGTTCAGACTGCCTTTGTCCATTGAGACCGCTTAAGTATTACGCATGTGCACTAATTCGCAGTCCGACGCGCTGAGCAAGAAGAGCCGCATGCGCAGAAGCATCAAAACAAATGACTACACATGGTGGCTGTCATCTGTCATTCCAGGGCGATCATATTTTGATTTCCAAAAAGAGGACGCAAATAAAAAAAACATAAATAATCCCTGTTTAGGCCTATTTTCAAAGTTTATATGGATCAATAGCATGCACGCACCTCTGTGCATGTCACACACACGTACGGGCAGTTTGCCACGACTCTTGGCCGTGGAAGCAATCTTGAAATATTGCTCATAATAGAACAGAAAGAAAACCGATCATTTTCAGGCTTATCCTCAACCCATTTTTATTTTTTTATGACTGCTGCCAAGCCCGACCCTTCCCCAAAAGCCGTGTTCAAGGCGAGCTAGGCGCTAACGAACAGCTGCACCGCTACCGTAGCGCGCCGTCTCTCTCGCTCTTTGATGATGTAATTGCTGCATGAATTCCGATTTGGGAAACTTATCAGGTTAGACCGCCGCGACATTCTGGAAAAATGTGGCCCAGAACCGGATTTAAACCACATACGAAAGTGACCCAGATCGGATTTGCAATGGTCCACTTCTATGCGACTTGTCCCATTCAGATCGTCAAGTTAATATTCATCTCTCAGAGTGCAGACAATTAAAAAAACGTGTGGCATTTGCCAAGGCCCACAGCCTGTCAAAAGGATGGAGCCTGGAAAAGTGGCAAAAGGTGGATTTTTCAGATGAATCTTCCATTGAATTACACCACAGTCACCGCAAATATTGCAGGAGACCTACTGGAGCCCGCATGGATCCGAGATTCACTCAGAAAACAGTGAAGTTTGGTGGTTAGATCATTACCGAAATCATGGTCTGGGGTAACATCCAGTGTGGGGGTGTGCGAGAGATCTGCAAGGTGGAAGGCGACATAAATAGTCTGAAATATCAACAAATCTTACATTCCTAACCATAAAAAGTGACAAAATATTCATTTCAATTTTATTTGTATAGCCCTAAATCACAACAAGGTTGTCTCAAAGGGCTTTGCAGAGGCAATATGATACACAGTCAGAAACAGCAGATGAAATATATAGAGATTCAATAAATAAGGGTCAAGTCCTGGGCATCCCCCATTCTTTGACCCTCCATGTCGGCAAGGAAAAAATCCAAAACTCTCTGGGAGAAATGAGAAACCTTGGGGAGTACCACAGTCAGGAGAGATCCACTCCCAGCACGGATAGACAGGATGCACCCGGACTGCCAATGGGAATTAGCAGACGGAGTTACAGTTTGTAAAGATGCAATAGAGTAAAGGAACAAGAAGAGGTCCATCTAGCCACATCAGACGGAGGTGGCGACGAGGACGTCCATCCAGCCAGGGGTCCGGATAGTCAGGAGGCTGCAGCTGAAAAATAGCCCCCACCCAGAGGGAAAGGGGGAAAGGGGACACCGGGTGACTAGTGATGAAGAGACTAGTCAACTAGATATTGACATTGAAAAATAGAAATGAAGTAAGACAAGTGGTAGGTAGAGTGAGAAAAACGAGATAGAACTCAGTGGTTATACTTCCCCCAGCATTATAGCTTCTAGTGCAGCTTAGACTGGACTGTGAGTCTAGTCCGACTTCAACTAGCCTGACCATAAGCTTTGTCGAATAGGAACGTTATTAGTCTAATCCTAAATATACAGACTGTCTCGGCTTCTTTAATACTAGCTGGAAGCTGATTCCATAAAACAGGGGCTTGGTGGCAAAAGGCTCTAGCTCCGACAGTACTTTTAGAAACCCTGGGAACTACCTTTAGACCTGCATTCTGAGAGAGGAGTGTTCTGTTGGGGCGGTATGGAACCAGACCATCGGTGAGATACGATGGCCCCAACCCATTAAAGTGCCTGTGACACCAAAAAAAAATCTTAAATAGCATTATTATTGGAATTAAAATCATATTTTGAGATGATTCGACAGTATACGACAATTTGGAGAAGCGCAGATGACGAGAAATGCGTCTTTGAGGATGACCAGAGCAGACTGGGCAACACTGCATGGTCAGTAGCCGAAAATAAAACTGTTTAGGTATATTGTGTTTTATTCACATATATCTGTTCATTTAATATAGTAAGACATTTTCATTATTTTTTAAATTTGTGGACAACTGGGAACGTTATTTTCCTACATTTTGCTTACAAGAAGTCTCACTACTCACAGCATTTTCCTCATTTAAATATTTTTTTCTTATTTTTCTGAAGGTGTTCATGTGAGTACTGTGCAGTGATGCCCAACGTGGACAAGGGTGTTTGCTGTGGTGAACAGGAGAAAGAGAAGATGGAGGGGCTGGGGTCCAGTGTATCACCCAGCACCCTAGATTTCAGCCCGTCTGCTTGAACACAGACGTTCTTCAGACAGCCTACTATGCCTACAGGCAAAACTATGAGGACCAGTCAGGAAACAAGTATGTGTCATAAATAAATATATACATATATTAGGCCTGAACGATATTGTAAAAAACTATTGCTGCGATTTTTTGGGGGTTGGGATATTATATTGCGATATTAAAAAAATATATATATATAAATATATTTTTTAAAAGAAATTTTCACTAGATGAAAAATAGCTGTTTGAAAAGACTTTGGATGACTCACAATGACCAGTGTACAGTGATCCCTCGTTTTTCGCGGTTAATGGAGACCAGAAACCGCCGCGATAAGTGAAAAACCGTGAAGTTGCGCACCGCGCCTCCCAAATTGTTATTTTTTTGTGTGTGTGCTCAATGTATTTATTCAGATTTAGCATTGGAAAGAGACACATATAAGGCATGTTTTTTTCTCACTTTTTCCCCAAAGTATGATTTTTAAATATATATATTTATATTTATAAATATACAGTGGGGAGAACAAGTATTTGATACACTGCCAATTAATTAATTGTAATTAATTGCAATAAATCGCAATTCAAACCATCTCTAAAATATGCCATATTTATATGTAAATTATTGTTTGAATGGAAAGACACACGACGGATACATACATACAACATACCGTACATCAGTACTGTATTTGTTTATTGTAACAATAAATCCACAAATGGCATTATTAACATTCTTTCTGTTAAAGTGATCCACGGATAGAAAGACTTGTAGTTCTTAAACGATAAATGTTATAGTTACAAGTTATAGTAATTTTATATTAAAACCCTTCATGTTTTCGTTTTAATAAAATTTGTAAAATTTTCAATCAAAAGTAGAGTTAATATAATAATAAGAAGAATAAAAATAACAATAATAAAAATAGAGTGAAAAGTTTTACGTGTATTTTGCATAGCTATTTTGATATGGAATGCCAGTTCATTTTGCATTGTTGTTTAACTGTGTGTCAGAATAGGGCCTCATTACTATAGACTGAAGTGCTTTTCTTTCTGTGAACATTTTTTTTTTTTTTTGAGAGATAGGAATATTATTTTTGTTGTGCTTTCACTAAACGATACTTATGTTTGTTGTGAAGGAGTTGCCGAAGCTTATGCCAATAAACGGCGCGGTCCAAAGAACGCATGTGTCCACTCGCCTTTACTGTATAACATATACAGTGGGGAGAACAAGTATTTGATACACTGGCAGTGTATCAAATACTTGTTCTCCCCACTGTATCTGTACATATCTTACCCAAAATACAACAAGAGACACATAATTGCCACTAAAAGAAAGAAAACTTACCGAAATATGTGTGGAGCACAAATAGCAATTTGCATTGCATTGTGAATACAGCATAAACGTCTCACAACTACTAATTCTCCCACGTTTAGAAGAAATAACATGAGTATGGAACGGCGCTGCCCCCAAGCGGCCGGTGGCATTCTCTTCACTCTTAATGTCTATAAACGGCCTCATTGTAATCTGTTTGAGGCAATATGCCAGCGGGTCATTCATTGCATGCGTTAATTGCGTCAAATATTTTAACGTGATTAATTTAAAAAATTAATTAACGCCCGTTAATGCGATAATTTTGACAGCCCTTATATATATTAATAAATGTTTTTAAGCACTTCAAATGTAATAATTATGATCAGTTTTAAACAAATCATCATCATCACCAAATCATTTTTGAAGAAGAATAAAGTACTGTAGTAGAAAAATGCTTGGCTTTATTAAATACTTCTGTTTATCTACCTTAGCTGTGACTCTTGGTGGACATGTAGAAATGACAAACTCCTCATGATCACTGCTGGCATTTATTTTATATGTCTCAAACGTCTCCACACACACACATTCATTCCAGCACGGCTTCCTTGCAGAAACTGTTGAAAAAGTTAAACGATGATTGACAGCTGCTGAGCTGTGATGTCCGCTTCTTTGGCAAGACCAAAGATAGCAGCATCGTTAACTTTAATAAGCAAGTGCTGCAGTGACTGTGAGGTTCAAAGAGCGTGTGAGGCTCTGCGCAGAGCAGAAAGCAGGGCGTATGTGGATTAAAAAAAAAAAAAACTATCATACGTCCTTGCGATGGGACTATCGCGCACGCACATTTCCTTCTTTTTAAGTATCGTTGTACTGTGCATATTTACAATATAGGCTTTTTATTCTATTTCCACGGCGTGCAACGTGCACATGTTCACCAGTTACACGTGCATGTGGAAAAAAAACGGATAGAATTCCATGTGTTATTTACTTGCTCGGCACACAAATTTTATCCATCTCCCCACAAATTCCCAAAACGTGATGAGACATAATTTATTGCTTGAAATAAGGTACCATAACCACTGGGCTCTGAGGTCAACAACACGAATTATTTGATAGTAAAGCGCGGACAATTCAGCAAATAATTACCGCAGCAACAAATGTGTGATTTTTTTTTGTTTATAATTAAAGCTAATTTATTGGGAGTGCACTGAAATGGGTTTACAGTATTTGACAATATATAAAACACTATGCTTACTTACTTGCACTGCAGCCTTTCTCGTCCGCTTTTCAATGGCAGCGGACTTTCTTTTCAGAGAGTTGTCACCACTTAGTCCACTGGCACTGGCTCAATGTTGAGGACAGTGGAAAATCGTTGGTACAGCTGTGTGAAGTAGGGTTCTGGTGTGCTGCACTGCAAGTCCCATCTCAACTTTCCGCAGAAGAACAGGGTCGAAACAGTCTTCAGTGAAGTGATCCGAACACAACACCCAGGATTCGGATGGTGACCATTTGTCCCTAGTTCGTTGTACTTGTTTTACCCATTCTTCCAGACGAACGGGATCTTTTGGGAACCGAAAAACGCTCACACCACTCCCCGGGACGTTGGAACAAAACCTGCAACGCATCGTCTCGGCATGGTGTGAAAAATAAACGAAAAAGTCCACCAAATCAGATGAATCTGCAGTCCTTCTCAATACAACGGCACGGCTGGATAGCGAAGATGACTTACTCTGGTGACGTCACATCCGCCTTCTTCCTCGATCCAAGACCGGAGCCAGAAGTCTTGCATTTTCGTAGCGCGGGATTCAAAAAATTGAATAAATGTATCGATAGCTTTTGCACACATCCAAGTGGTCCATTTCATTCAGGAGCATAAAATACCGCGTTTAATATGAAATAAACATGCTTTTTGGTGTCACAGGCACTTTAATGGTCTTTTAAAGTAAGAAGGAGGATTTTAAATTTAATTCTAAACTCGACTGGAAGCCAGTGAAGGGCCTGGAGTACAGGGGTGATGTGCTCTCTTCTATTACTTCCTGTTAAGAGTCTTGCTGCTACGTTTTGGACTAGCTGAAGACCTTTTAGAGAACTTTTAGGACTAGCTGAAGACCTTTTAGAGAACTTTCAGAACAAGCTGCAAGTAGGGAGTTACAGTAATCCAATCTAGATGTAACGAACGCGTGAATTAATTTTTCTGCATCGTTTTTATATGAAATATTTCTAATTTTGGCTATATTGTGCAGGTGGAAAAAGGCCGTTCTGCAGGTTTAAACGATAAGTCTGGGTCAAATAGAACTCCTAGGTTTTTAACTGTGGTGCTGGCGGCTACACTTACGTTGTCCAGAGTGACTATCTGGCCAGTTAAAGAGTCTCTCACACTTTTTGGGCCTATTATAAGGACTTCTGTCTTTTCAGGGTTAAGTAGAAGATAGTGCTCATCCAGGTATTTATATCTCGGACGCAGGTGCTTAGTTTATCCACTTGCCTGATCTGCTCAGGTTTAATTGATAAATAAAGCTGTGTGTCGTCAGCGTAACAATGGAAGTTAATGCTATGTTTTCTGATGATATTACCCAGAGGAAGCAAATACAGCGTAAACAGGATGGGCCCGAGGAGCGACCCTTGCGGCACACCATAACTAACTCTAGAGTACGGTGATGATTGCTCGTTTACATTGAAAAACTGGTACCCATTAGATAAATATGATTTAAACCAGCAGAGGGCTGCTCCTCTAATGCCTACGTCACATTCTAGTCTCTGCAATAAGATAATATGGTCGATTGTGTCAAAGGCTACACTCAGGTCCAACAGAACAAGGATCGAGACTAATCCATCGTCAGCAGCTAGTAACAAGTCATTAGTTACTTTGACTAATGCAGTTTCAGTGCTATGATGAGCTCGAAAGCCAGACTGGAAATGTTCAAATAAACTATTGTCCTGTATGTGCTGACAGAGTTGTTTAACTACCACTCTTTCAAGGACTTCGGAGAGAAAGGGTAGATTAGAGATAGGTCTATAATTGGCCAAGATGTTAGGATCTAGAGTAGGTTTTTTCAAGAGCGGTTTAATAACTGCATATTTAAAGGACTAAGGCACGTGGCCAGTAATTAATGAGTTATTTATTATATTTAGGATAATATCAATAGTTAGAGGCAGGGTCTCTTTAAAAAGTTTGGTTGGGATCGGGTCTAGGAGGCACGTTGATGGTTTGGAAGACGTTATAATTGCAATTACATCGGTTTGGTCTACAGTGGTAAAGTTATTTAATATTATAGAGGGGTTTATAGGAGATTCTGAATTTTTTCAGCCTGCACTTTATCAGACCTAGTAGTTGGAAGTAATTCATTTATTTTATTTCTAATAGTTGAGATTTTATTATTAAAAATTTTTAGGAAGTCATCACAGCTAAGGGTGGTTGGGATATAAGGTTCTATTGTGCTGTGACTGTTTGTGACAGTAAAGTGTACGTGCATGTAAAGTGTAATTTATGTCCCGGGGCAAAGCTTTTGTCGAAATCTGTGGTAAGCAATTCAAATCTGTTTATTTTTGTTGCACTTCAAATGTAGGATAAATCTGTTGCTAGTGAGGTGCAATAAATATTACAAGGTTCTATAACACAACTACCTGTCTGTTCTTCTCTATTCAACTGACTCGAATACTGCTCAGAAAATTTCAAATTCTTTGACATACAGCAACATCTTTTTAAAGTAACAGAAATAATTACTGTCCCTGGTAACTAGTTACTTTTACTGTAGAGTAATTCAGTTACTAACTCAGTTACATTTTGGAAGAAGTGGTGAGTAACTATAACTAATTACTTTTTTAAAGGAACGTGCCCAACTCTGGTTACTTTGACTAATGCAATTTTAGTACTATGATGAGCTCGAAAGCCAGACTGGAAATGTTCAAATAAACTATTGTCCTGTAGGTGCTGACATAGTTGTTTAATTACCACTCTTTCAAGGACTTTGGAGAGTAAGGGTAGATTAGAGATAGGTCTGTAAATGGCTAAGATATCAGGATCTAGAGTAGGTTTTGCAAGAGAGGTTTAATAACCGCATATTTAAAGGACTGTGGCACGTGGCCAGTAACTAATGAAGTATTTGTTATATTTAGCATAATATCAATAGTTAGAGGCAGAGTGTCTTTAAAAAGTTTGGTTGGAATTGGGTCTAGGAGGCATGTTGATGTTTTAGACGACATAGTGATTGAGGTTACATCGATTTGGTCTACAGTGGTGAAGTTATTTAGTATTAAAGAGTGGTTTATAGGGAATTCTGAATTTTCAGTCTGCACTTTATCAGATCTAATAGTTGGAAGTAATTCATTTATTTTATTTCTAATAGTTGAGATTTTATTATTAAAAATTTTTAGGAAGTCATCACAGCTAAGGGTGGTTGGGATAAAAGGTTCTATTGAGCTGTGACTATCAGCCTTGCTACAGTGCTGAACAGAAACCTAGGATTATTCTTGTTTTCATCTATTAAGGATGAGTAATATCTGGTTTTAGTCGTACGCAAGGCCTCTCTATGGGTCACTAAACTGTTTTTCCAGGCAGAGAGAGTGTGCTCTGTGTTGGAACGGCGCCAAAGTCTTTCTAATTTACGTGCCGATTGTTTAAGAGAACGTGTTTCAGCATTATACCAGGGAGAAGCTTGTCTCTGCTTGACAAACTTTAATTTGAGGGGAGCGACTGCATCAAGAGCAGTTCGCAGTGTAAACATGACACTATCAACAAACTCATTATTAACAGCAAGGCCAGACATTTTTCCTTCATAATCAGACGACATGGAGGCAAATTGTCAAGTTCAAAATTAGATCCTTAGGTTGACATTGTAAAATTACCCAAAAATAAGGAGAGAAGACACTCAGTTTTCTTGGCCAAGGAGGTCAAACATGTGACTCATGAGCCACCAAGATTGATCTAAAGGACAAAAAACCTCCTTGGTATTTTATTTAGGGGTTTTCCCTAAACAAGATGGATGTCGTCCTGAGGGAAGGGAAAAGCAAGCTGGCGACACCCATGTGGTTTTTGATTGGATATGTGTGTGCATGTAGGTGGAATTAAGTGATACACGTGTGTGTAGCAAGAGCTTATGTAAACAGTACACTTTTAGTTATGCAACGTTAAACAATCAGCAAAATAGTCCAAACACTTCCAGTTATGCACCGCTGTGGCCCTGGAAGATGTCCTCGGATGGCCTCGAAGGGCTAGGCGAAAGTCCAAACCCCAGGTGCTGAGGATGCCTGGAAGGTCTAGTTACGCAACGACGCGGCCATGAAGCCACCCCGACCCTCTTCTACACTTTGTAACATTTAAGCATTATACTACAATCTGGTATAGCAAGCAATAATCATTTACTGGTTATATACGTAAGAAAAATAGGACAATATGTATTATTTATGGTATATATGAGCACAAGCAAATCTAGAAGTAAGAAGCTAATGGCAATATGTATTATTTATGGTATATATGAGCATAAGCAAATATTCAATCAACCAATCAAGCAAACATTTAATAAATCAAACCCCGATAATTATCTCAACACAAATATTGACTGAATTAATTGTTTATACTCTGAGACAGAGCGATCACATAATGTCCTTTTCATCTGAGCTTTAGTCACTAGTGAAGGGTTATCTTGAAATATAAAATGAAAGGTAATTAAAAATTAGATATTAATATAAAATATTAAATTTGGACCTCACAGCACCACTACTTAATTCGCTTATGTTATGTAACATGTTTTTGTATTTGAAGTATATTTTTTGTTCAATTTTCACACAACTTTCTGTAGGCAACAAAACTTTTGTCTTGCCAAAATTTGACCTTTATGTCTTTATTAAATGATAAATCTTTTTTCAGTGAAACAAATATATTTTTGTACATTCAACATCATTTGGAAGGGTTTTAGCTTTCATATGAGCCATTTCTGAAACCAACTGAATAATTAAAAGTCAGGTTAACAGCAAATGTTTCTACAAAATGGATAAGCGACAAGACTTTTGTCAGGGACTGTAGTGATGAAGAGACTAGTCAACTAGATATTAGAATTAGAAAAGAGAAATAAAGTAAACACAAGTGGTAGGTAGAGTGAGAAGCAGGGGATAGGACTCAGTGGCTGTACTTCCCCTGGCATTATAGCTTCTAGTGCAGTTTAGACTGAACTGTGAGTCCAGTCTGTTTTCAACTAGCCCGACCATAAGTTTTGTCAAATAGGAACGTTTGTCGTCTAATCTTAAATGTACAGACTGTGTCGGCCTCTTTTATATTAGCTGGAAGCTGATTCCACAAGACAGGAGCTTGGTAACTAAAGGCTCTAGCTCCTACTGTACTTTTAGAGACCCTGGGAAATACCAGCAGGGCTGCATTCAGAGAACGAAGTGTTCTGTTGGGGCGGTATGGAACCAGAGCATCTGTGAGATAAGATGGCCCCAAACCATTAATGGTCTTAAATGTAACCAGGAGGATTTTAAATTTCAAAAGCCGTAGCAGTTCATACAAAACGTTTTACAGCACAATCCAGCACTAACGAGGCAGAATCACATGACACCACTGGGGTTCCATTCCGCCGCAGATGGGGGGCTGGGTGAACTCTGGATGACCTAAAAACAATGTTTAATAACTGCAAAACGATGGTGGCACAAACGAAACTTTTTGCAGCACAAACAAGCACAATCCTAGCACAAACGATTGACATAATTTAAATATAAATTTGCGTCTGATGGGGGGCCAACTTCACGGAGGTGGAATAGAGGGTTATACTGAGCTGTGACTGTTTGTCAGCCTTGCTACAGTGCTGAACAGAAACCTAGGATTATTCTTGTTTTCTCTATTATGGATGAGTAATATTTGGTTTTAGTCGAATGCAAGGCCTGTTTATAGGTCACTAAACTGTTTTTCCAGGCAAACAACGTGTGCTCTGTGCTGGAACGGCACCAAAGTCTTTCTAATTTACGTGCTGATTGTTTATGAGAACGTGTTTCAGTATTATACCAAGGAGAACCCCGTCTCGACTTGACAGACTTTAATTTGAACATAGAATATGCATGCAAATGAATATTGGACTATTGCTGTGTTTTCCGGTCAGCTTCCTCGACTTGTACAAGTCTGTTCCTCGCCATCTCCTTTCTGCCGGTCCGCCACTCTAAGGCCTTGTACGTCCTTGCTTCGGAAGTCAAATCCATGGAGACGTTCGCACCAAAACAGTTGAAGAGGGACCCCAGGAACTCCAGCAGGTGTTCTTGTGCTTCCTGAACATCAGGGAGTCCCACAGGATCTCCAGGATGTCAGCCCTGTGTGTCCCTGTGTTCCTCCTTGCCCGTGCCCATGATGAGCCCGACGCTCTGCTTCTCGATCGAAGAGCGCGCCAGGACCTTCTGGGCCAACTTGTAGCCGGCCTGAACACTTTTAGTTCTCCCACCTGGCCAGCACCTTCTGGCTCAAGAATTGGGCCGTCCTCATCCTCTCAGGCTCCTGAAAATTACTGTATGTTTGTTTTAGAAAGATACATGTTTTGATTCATCTTTTTTATTAAGTGAATAATGCTGGCCACTTACCCCAGCCCCAGGACACCTGGGCAGCACCATACAGCCGTTGTTGTAGAAGCTGCTCTAGATGTTCTTCCAAAGCTGCACGGGGTCAAAGTAGATGAATATCTGCTTGTTGCCGTCGGTGTCGGGGTTGGTGTAGGACCATGGTGTTTTACTGACAATTATTAGATTGAAATATTACATAAAATAAAACACGTAAAAGCTGATTGTTTTTAAATAGGGACGCAGAAATTTCTAAAATAAAATCTAGAGATACAAAATCCAACATGGCTGCCGTAGCAAAACAAAGAGGTTTTTATGTTGAAATTCTTGTGAATAAATGCTTAAATCCCTGAATTCTTTATAGATATGGACACAAAACAGTCTCGATTCTTGGTTAAAAGCAAAAGAAACCATGCAGGTAGCACGTATTTTACGTAAATATGGCGAAAGTGCGGCCTGGTCTTTAAGTCGCCTCCATGTGTAAACAAAGAAGAAAATTATTGCGAATAAATGCTTCAATCACTGAATTCTTTCTAGATATGGACGTAAAACAGTCTTGATTCATGGTTTAAAGCAGTGGTCTCCAAACTATTCCACATAGGGCCGCAGTGGGTGCAGGATTTCACTCCAACAAAACAAGACCACACCTTTTCACCAATCTGGTGTTTTATAAGTGTAATCAGTTGATTGCAGTCAGGTGCTGCTTATTTTAGTACAAACCACATTAGTTAAAAGGTCTGTGCTTGATCGGTATGAACAAAAACCAGGACCCACAGCAGCCCTCGAGGACCGGTTTGGAGACTCCTGGTTTAAAGCAAAAGAAACGGTGCTTAAATCCCTGGATTCTTCAATTCAATTTAACTATATTCTATATGTATAGCCCAATGTCACAACAAGGTTGTCTCAAAGGGCTTTGCAGAGGCAATATGATACACAGTCAGAAACAGTAGATGAATTAGATAAAGTTCAAGTCCTGGGCATCCCCCATCCTTAGACCCTCCATGTCGGCAAGGAAAAACTCCAAAAACCCTTTGGGAAAAATGAGAAACCTTGGGGAGATTCACAGTCAGACGAGATCCACTCCCAGGACGGACAGGCTATCGATCAGGGGTGGGCAAACTATTCCACAAAGGGCCGCAGTGGGTGCGGGTTTTTGTTGCAACCCATTAAGAGGACACATTTTCACCAATCTGCTGTTTTACAAGTGCAATCAGTCGATTGCAGTCAGGTGCTTCTCATTTCTGCTGAAACCTCAGTGGTTATACTATCTGTGCCGGGTCAGTTGGAACAAAGACCAGGACCCACTGCGGCCCTCGAGGACCGGTTTGCCCACCCCTGCTATAGATGCACCAGGACTGAAGATGGGTATTAGTAGCAGGAGGTCCAGTTTGTAGAGATGCAATGGAATGAAGAAACAAGAGGAGGTCCATCTAGCCGGATGAGACGGGGCTGGGCAACGAGGACGTCCATCCAGCCAGGGGTCAGGATAGTCAGGAGGCTGCGGCTGAAAAATAGCCCCTCCTGAGAGGGAAGGGTGGAAGGAGGACACCTGGTGACTAGTGATGAAGAGACTAGTCAAATAGATATTAGAATTAGAAAAAAGCAATAAAGTAAGACAAGTGGTAGGTAGTGTTCGTGGGGTGATGTTGTCGGGCTAGTTCGTGGTAAGGACAAACTGTAACCACTATGAACTAGGAATAAAGGTGATTAGAATCCACTGCTGATTTAGAATTGCTTTAATTTGCCTTATATTGTCAAAAAATATTCCTTGATGTACAAAAATGAGTCATTCTAACTCCACCAGGCACGAAGTATATAATCAGTTTGAAAATAATACACGAAAAAAAGGAATAAATTCAATGATTATCGTACATTTCAAATTAATCAGAAAAAGCAGTCAAATGCACACATTAACTAAAAATCATGCAATGACTGAATTCGCTGACAATAAGTGGACGAATGAGGTCATCTAGCGGCCATAAATTGAACTACCGTCTAATGACATCACAGTCTTCAATACTAATTTCCCCCCATACTAGTTTACAATACTAATTTAACACAATCGTAATTTAACACAGGAAAAACTCACAGACACTCGAAGGCGAAGGACGCATTTTCCTGAGCTCCGTTATCTGTCTCTGATAACTCACGTGCCAGCTGGAAGGGAAACCTCCCAAATATTCCTAATCCAGCGAAAAGAGGAGACAAGACTGAAGACATGGAAGATTTAAAATCTTCTATGCAAAAATTAGAGCAAATTTTGAAGCAGAATCAATACATCTTGAAGGAATTCCAATTGCTGCGGGCTAAAAACAAGCAACTGAAGAAGACGATGAAAGAGAGAGATAATCGTATCAAAAAACTGGAAGCTTTGGCAGAGGATCTGGTTCAAAGTGGTTGTGCAAACGATCTCCTCATCACCGGTATCAAAGTGAGAACATGCGCATATTCGCAAGTTCTTCAGAATGACCATGAACCAAACTACGCAACAGTGGAAAAACAGGTGAGTGGCAAGTTACAAGAATGAATGAATGAATGAAATATTTATTGTCATCATCATTGGTATCATTGACAATCATTGACAATTACAAAATGTGATATGATTTGCCCGAAGGAACCGAAGAAGAAGACAATGGCAGACGGGAGGAAGCATATGCTTATCAGTTTCCCGTCCCCCATACAACTAAAGATGCACACTCAGACATGGTACATCAGTGACGTGCGGTGAGGTTCATGGTTGGTGAGGCACTGAGTCCTTTAGTGTCAGATTTCCAAATATATAAACCAAAAGGGTATCTTATTCAATTGGCTACTGGTTATTTCTTATCTCATCAGTATTCTTCACAAAACACACACACACAGTACATATTATCAATACGTAAAAGTAAGAAAATATCATGCATTTGCTCTACACCCTCAATGTGTTGGCCGTCGCAATTCTATAATTCATGCAACATAAATGAGAGAAAAGAGTGGTGTACAAAACCACAGAATTCAATTCTGACCTTTAGTGAAATATTCAGTTGTTTTTAAAACTTGGGTTAGGTTAATTCTGATGCTTTAATCAATTTATTACAGATTGATAAACAAAAAGTGTGAAAAGAAAAAGAATATTTTATTTAAGGCCAAAATTTAGTTTTTAAATATTCTATTGTATTTTTCTTAGTCTAAGCTCTTTTTTTTTTTTTTTTTTTTTTAATAAGATTGAAATGAAAACTGTTTGTGGTCTTGCACCTGTCCTTCACCACAAAAACAGGCATTACTTTGGAAGGGCATAGGTTTGGTCTCAACATTCGTAGGGACGATATAACAGCATAACCTGCATGTAGGTACACTTTTTGCTGGGGACGGGACATTAATAAGACCAAACAGATTGGATGAAGGGGGCAAAGGGCCACATTTCTCATGTATATGAACCTAATTAATTAATAGGCAAAATGATCAATGCAAAATAAATCCTTATCAACTGATAATAACTTTTACGTGCATTGGTTCAGATGATACACTGTTCGATTCAAACCTTTGTTTTCAAAAAGTACTAAAGAAACATTTTGAAAACTTCCTGAATAAATGTCTGTTTTTTATTAGCAAACATAAACATAATGAAAATAATTCACTTAATAATGGTAGGGTCAATTCTATCCTTACAACATATGGAACTATTGAAAGATCTAAATTCTCTATATAAATAATATATATAAAAAAGGTAAGGTTGCTTAAAAGTTGGTGGGGACAATTTTAGCATCCTGAAAAGTTGGTAGTGTTATGTCCCTACCGTCCCTAAGCAAACCTACGCCCTTTTTGTAAAAGTCCTCCTTATTTTCCTTTACTTTAAAAAATCTCTCCGCCTCAATGGAGAGGATTGCTTCAATTAGATCGTTCTGTGTTCTATTTGACAAGCCAGAAAACACAGTGGATGTGTCCAAATGTCTAGCTAACCTTTCATCTTTCTCAGCAAAACCATGTAATCGTTCTACATATATGCCACGTTTAGAAGAGCTTACACGCTCATCGTTACCACGAAATGTTAACTCCTGTTTAGCTAGGATACAGGTTGCATTTATGAGGGCTTTCAAACTCTTTCGGTTTTCGTTTACCTTAGCATTGTGGCTGCTACCGTTGAGCTTCCGCTGTTCGTCAAAGCCAAATCGATGCTTGAGCTTCCAAAAGTTTTTAAAGCAATCAGGCTTTGAATGTGAGTGGTCGAGCTCTCATGTTTGCTGAGGCTTCGTGGTAGTTTTTTAATGTCACAATATCTCGTGTTAGTCCAGACATTGGCACAAGTTGAGAAGAAAAGGCAGGGAAAGCAGCAAAGGCGATTTTTCGAAGGACAGCCACATAGCCAGTCTTTTCGGGTGTACCAGTCCGTTTGAAAAGCGCGAGTTATCTTCTGTCCCGCAGTTTGAAGCAAACCTTTTAGCTCCGGTGTGGTGTTAATCGCGTCCACTTTTGACGGAAAGTCCAGTTTCACGTACGCCCTCTTTCAGTGCGGCAGAGTACTATCTGCCGCAACCTGTGCCTTTTCACTGTGGTTTTATTTCCCATCAGCAAAACTAAATATGTCGCTAACAAACATTAAACTTTAAGGGTTAAAGACATTAGCCAGACGGTGGAAAATCAGGTCAAATAAACGTATCTGGAAACATTATAATGGCGACATGCAGATGTACGGCAACCAACACGCTCCAATTCCATGTATCAAAACAGTTTGTCATGGATTGCGCATTCAGAGGTGAGGCTTTACTCGTTGCTGCTGCACCTCTCGTTTCATTTCTTTATTTGAACAGGAAATTGGCAAACTCAGCGATTTTGACTATAAAAAATGTTTGAAATGAGTCATACATAAAGAGCAATGGACAATTATTAATATAAATTTGATGCTATAATTATTTTTTTGTCATGATGACAGGTGAGGCTCTGCCTCACCTGCCTCCCCTCACCGCACGTCACTGTGGTACATACATCAGATGGCCACAAACTGTACAATAACACAATCAACAATCTGGGTTTACAATAACTCAGCGTCCAGTCAAGCAGCTCGATTAATTCCAGGGTGTACAAGGTTATGGCTTTGTCATGTCCCTGACATTTTAGCATCTGTTTGCTGTGGGAACATTTTGTTGTGGCTATGTGTGTGGCAAAAGTGATTATGTGTTATCACAGCTCGTGTGAGTAGAGACTCAAAATGCTTTACTTATAAGTCTCTTAAAAGGATACATTCCTGAGGTGTACATGGTGGCAACAATTGGCGCACACAAAGATCACTGTAACAGTTTCATCAGATATGAATGTATGAGGAAAATCAAACAACATGTTGTACATATTTTATCCCAAGATTAATGTCTCCACAACAAAAAACATGGTTATTATTCGTTTTATACAGCATCTTTTCCATATACTCAGTAAGCTGGACATTTGAATCAGGAGCTCGGTAGACACATCAGTGTTTATGTTTTTACAATTGGGGATAAGGAGCTCAATTGTAATACATTCCAGGAGATTGTCAATCATAATTGCAACACCCCCTCCCCCTTAGATGCCAGATTCATTTCTGCCATGTTATATCTGTGCAAATTAAAGTCAGAGCCTTTGTTATCTTTAGTAGATAATCCTTAATGTGTTCAAAATTCTTGTAGAGACTCCTGCCGTTCACATGTTTCAGCTTACCGTCCACAACCACGAGTTGTTATACTGTGTAGTATTTACAGTTATCCAACTATTGTAGAAGTTGTGGTCCAGAAGTGTGGTTTCAGTTGTCATCATTAATTTTCAAGTGAGGTCAGCTGGTCAAGACTCCTAATAGCTTTAATCTTCATATCTTGCATCTTGACAAGGATCCTGCAATTCGATACCCAGGTGTTGGCTATTTTCCCAGCTTTCTTGAGTTGACGTGCTTTTCTTACAATTTCGGCATTTCGGCAAGTCAAGTTGTCATTCAAAAAAAATCTTCGACCCTTTCAGGTGGCGGCGCTGGTTAAGCAGGTCAGTCTTGGTCTTGTGGTCTGCCAGCTTCATGAGCACCGTCGCCGGTCCTCTTCCCCCAGATGGGAGGAGAAAGCAGCGACGGATGTCCTGCGGTTCCATGTTTATTATTCCATACTCTTTCAGCATAGCAATTGTATGGAGGATTTTATTTCATCCAAGTCTCCAGGTTTCAAATTCTTTGGAGGCATACTGGGAGTCGAGCTTGCTGGCCCTGAGCGCTTATCGGTTGAGATAAGTTGCTCTTGGGAGCTCAGAGGAGTGCATCTGTTCACAGTTTGAGCTGAATCAAGAATTGGAATAAGTGGAACAGCAATTCATTCAACAATGCTTTCCGCTAGCTTCACGAGGGAATAAACCGCAAATGATACTTATGAAGCTTTCTGATCGAAAGAACAAGATTGCTCTGCTTAAACAAGGTCATCTCTTGGAAGGATCCAACATCTTCAATGAGAATCTTACGCGCCGCAATGCTGAAATAGCAAGAAAGGCATGTCAACTGAAGAAAGCTGGAAAGATTGAGAGTACATGGACCGCAGATTGCAGAATTTTCGTCAAAACACAAGACCAGAAAACGAAAGTTATCAAGCAAGTCGAAGATCTGGCAGCTCATGACAACTAATCATGACCCAAGTAGCGGACTCTACGCTCTCATCACAACTACAGTTGGAAGACCAATTTGAAGATTGTTCCAATGAACCAAATCACATATTCGATCCTGATGAATACTTTTACGCCAACAGACCGGAGGAGTGCAAATACTACAGTGATGATCAATTTAACAGCTCCTTTAAATTGGACAGTAAGCTTTCATTAATCCATTTCAACGGCAGAAGTCTCTACAACCACTTTGAACACATTAAGAATTATTTACACAAGTTAGGCAACAAGTTCAATGTTATTGCTGTATCGGAAACTTGGATTAAGGATGTCAAAGGCTCTGACTTTAACCTTCAAGGTTATAATATGGCAAAAATGGATAGGACTGATAAGGGCGGTGGGGGTGTAGCTCTGTTTATTGACTAGAATTACGACGCACAGTACTACCCTATTAGACAATATCTTTACTAATGTCATGCTAAATGAGACCCAAAGTGGTATTTTAATTACTGATATTACCAACCACTTACCAATTTTCACTAATGCTCTCTCTGCACTCAAGTAACACAAATCAAACTCAGGCAACCTATGGGAGACTTAGATCAGAGCAAAATATCGCAGAATTAAAAAAGGACTTGTTAACTCAAAGCTGGGACTGTGTCTATCATACAAGTGGTGGAAATGAAGCGTATGGCTGTTTCATAAAAAAACTAGAACAACTATATGATAAACACTGTCCTATGAAGGTAATTCACAGACAACGCAATTCTCAAAATAAACCTTGGATGACCAAGTCTCTTATAAATGCTTGCAGAAAAAAACAAAAAAAACAATTATACAAAAAATTTCATTACCCAAAAGACAAAACAGGCAGAGGTTAGGTACAAAAAATATATTGAAATAAATTAAACTGTATTTTGAGAGCTTGTAAAAAACAGCATTATACAAAAGTATTAGAAGATAACAGAGACTACACTTGCAGATTATGGAAAATCAGGAATGAAATTATAAAAAAACAAAAAGTCTGAACAAGCGTATCCAAATTATTTTTATGCTAATGACTTGAAGATACTAATACAGATGACATTGCAAATAATGTTAATGAATTTTTTGTTACAATCGCTCCTAGGTTAGCAGAGAACATTCCACTGGTACATTACAATAACACACAGCAAAGGGTTCTGCACTCCTTATTTTTGTATCCAGTGAAGGACACTGAGATAAGGCATCTGGTCGGGACATTGGGAAACAAAGCCTCCACAGACGTGCAAGGCATGGACATGAGGCTTATAAAACTTATAATAGATGACATTCTTCAGCCTTTAACATGTATTTTTAATCTTTCTTTTGAAAGTGGAACATTTCCGAATGAAATGAAAATAGCGAAAGTCGTCCCCATATATAAAGGAGGGGACGCACATGTATTTAACAACTATAGGCCTATCTCCATTCTGCCACAATTATCCAAGATCCTCGAAAAACTTTTTCATAACAGGCTTGACAAGTTCATATCAAAGCATAGCTTACTAAATCATAGCCAGTATGGTTTTAGAAAAGACCACTCAACTGCACAAGCGCTGACGGAGTCAATGGAAATTATTACGGATGCGATTGATCACGGACAGTATTCTGTTGGAATTTTTCTTGGATTTGAAAAAAGCATTTGACACGGTATATCGTAATATATTATTTGACAAATTAGAGCGACTGGGAATCAGAGGAATACCTCTAGACTGGATGCGTAGTTATCTATCTAAAATGCATCAATATGTGACAGTTAGTGGAAAAAGGTCGGAAAAACTTGAGGTTACATGTGGAGTACCTCAAGGCTCCGTCTTGGGACCAACATTGTTTATACTATATATAAATGATATATATACAAGGTATCCAGCATATTAAAAATGGTGCTTTTTGCTGACGACACCAATATCTTCTTCTTAGGTAACGACCTAAACAGAATGACCCAACAAGTGAATGAGGAATAAGGCAAGCTACAAGAATGGTTCAATGCCAATAAACTGTCACTAAACCTTAGAAAAACTAAATATATGCTATTTGGCAAAAAAGGACTGAAAGAACATCTAGACATTCAAGTAAACCAGGTGGCTATTGAACGTGTTAGAGAACACAAGGTATTAGGTATAATACTTGATGATTCATTAACATGGAATGCACATATTAGACAACTGAAAAATAAATTAGCTAGGAGCGTCTCCATCCTTTACAGAGCTCAAAATGTACTAGATCACAGGGCCCTCCAAATAATTTATAGTGCACTGTTTTTGCCCTATTTGACTTACTGCGCCGAAATTTGGGGAAACACCTACAAATCTCGATTACACCCTCTGTTTGTCATCCAAAAAAAAAGCAATACGGATTATTCATAAGGCAAAATACACAGCACATACACACGAGTTATTTATCAAATCCAAGTTATTGAAACTGTATGATTTAATACATTTCAAAACGGGACAGATGATATACAAAGCCTCAACTAATAGCCTCCCGTATAACTTGCAAAGTCGTTTCCAGGCAAGGGAATCGAAATACAATTTGAAGGGAGAAAATGTGTTTCGACTTAACTACGCTAGAACAACACTAATATCATTTTCGGTTCCTTACTCTGGTGTAAAGCTGTGGAACAAACTAGATTCTGCCGTGACCAGCTCAGGGTCATTGGCTGTCTTTAAGAGGAGGTATAAACAAACCGTATTAAATAATTATGTTGCTGACTCAAGCTAACTCTTGGACATAATAAGAACTGTACAAATGTTAAATAATGTCTGGGTGGCTACTCAAACCTGGAAGCAAAACCGAGTGTACCCAAAACAGTGGACTCAAAACCAATGCAAACAGAACTCACAAGGACATATCATCTGTTGGCTGTAAATGCACAGACAAATGACTTCAAGCTCTTCAAATTCTATAACGACATGGAATTGGTCGATTGGCCACTATCCTGCCCAAGACAACGCCTGCCCAGAAAACACCTTAAAGTCTGGATATTGTGGAGGATAGCTGGGGTAGATGGCGGCCGCTGTGTCTGGCCACACTCGAAGTGGAACGATATCGAGGATGTTTCCTTTTGGTGTGCTGCTGGCAGCTACTCCTGATTGTGCCAGGTGGGACAGTGATCGCTGGGACGGTCCTTATGAAGGACCTAGCGACGCCAGTCCCCCAGGCCATGAGTCCACAACCGAAATGGCGATGCAACCTACTACGAAGCTGCGCATCCTTGAGATAAATGTTCGTCGGGAGTCAGAATGAAAACTGCGACGAGGATTAAGTCGACAAAAGGAGGGTGGCGGACACGGCCTACCATCGGTCCTCAGCTATTCCCTATCTTCTGGATCGAATCAACTGAATAAACTAACTACTGAATTATGAACTAATCTACTGGATCTAATCAACATAACGAGCACATTGCCACGATCGACAATGGAATATTGGGAAAATGAACAATCAGAGGGGATGATTACTATTAAAAAAAAAAAAAAAAAAAAGAAAAAAAAAACTTGTAATCACTACGAAATCTGAATGTCAAAAATTGATATTCGATATTTTCTGCGTCCTATATTCGTCCCCCCTACTGAGGACGGGTTTCAATAAGCTTCTGCTTCTGCCATCAGCCCTTTTCTTTTCGGGTTGAATTAATTGTAAACACATATAAATGCTGTATGTTTATTTGGATTTGTCATGCCTGAAGGGAAAAATAAATAAATAATCAAATAATCGAAATAACACAGGTCATGCAACATCCACATCTTATATGCATCGCAATGGTATAAAAACATAAACAATGCACATATAAACCACTCCATTGGCACCTGTTAGCAATAGCGACCGTTAACAATCGATGCTAGAATGCTAACGAATTTTGCCAACATCACAAAGAGAACTAAATAGACAAAATACAACTCTATAACAGTTCACCTACTTCTTATCACTTACTGATGTGCTTGGATGCACATCAAGGAACGAGGAAAAAGAAGGATTACACAGATTAAAATTATTGCTCAATGCTCAGTTGCTCACTAGCCAACACAAGCAAAACAGGCATCGTGAGATAGCGACACCCACAGGAAAAACACGGGAGAGCAATTTAAGAAAATAAAATACACCTTAATCCAATAATAATAGGAAGAGGGCTGAGCCTTTATTACAGGTAGAGTGAGAAAAAGGGGATAGGACTCAGTGGCTGTTCTTCCCCCGCATTATAGCTTTTAGTGCAGCTTAGACTCAACTGTGAGTCTAGTACGATTTCAACTAGCCTGACCATATGCTTTGTCAATTAGGAACGTTTTTAGTCTAATCTTATATGTACAGACTGTGTCGGCTTCTTTAATACTAGCTGGAAGCTGATTCCATAAGACAGGAGCTTGGTAGCTAAAGGCTCTAGCGCCTACTGTACTTTTAGAGACCCTGGGAACTACCTGTAGACCTGCATTCTGAGAACAGAGTGTTCTGCTGGGGCGGTATGGAACCAGAGCATTGGTGAGATAAGATGGCCCCAAACTATTAATGGTCTTAAATGTAAGAAGGCGGATATTAAATTTAATTCTAAACTCAACTGGAAGCCAGTGAAGGGCCTGGAGCACAGGGGTGATATGCTCTCTTCTATTAGTTCCTGTTAAAAGTCTTGCTGCTGTGTTCTGGACTAGCTGAAGACCTTTTAGAGAACTTTTAGGACAAGTTGCAAATAAGGAGTTACAGTAATCCAATCTAGATGTAACGAACGCATGAATTAATTTTTCTGCATCGTTTTTAGACAAAATATTTCTAATTTTGGCTATGTTGCGCAGGTGAAAAAAGGCTGTTCTGCAGGTTTGTTTAATATGAGCTTTAAATGGTAAGTCTGGGTCAAATAGAACTCCTAGGTTTTTAACTGTGGTGCTGGAGGCTACACTTACATTGTCCAGAGTGACTATCTGGGCAGTTGAAGAGTCTCTCACACTTTTCGGGCCTATTATAAGGACTTCTGTCTTTTCAGGGTTAAGTAGAAGATAATTAGTGCTCATCCAGGTATTTATATCTGGGACACAGGTGCTTAGTTTATCCACTTGCCTGATCTGCTCAGGTTTATTGATAAATACAGTTGCGTGTCGTCAGCGTAACAATGAAAGTTAATGCTATGTTTATATGTTTATATATATATATATATATTATATATATATAATATATATATATATATATATATAATATAATATATATATATTTGTATATATTCTTTATAAATATGGGCGTGAAACAGTCTCGATTCTTGGTTAAAAGCAAAACAAACGGGCAGTTTTTGTCTAAGAATGAAGCTAGTGCGTTAGCTTTGTTATGATAAAGGCGCTGCCGCAATGGCGTTTTCCGTTCAAAATTCTTGTGAATAAATGCTTAAATCACTAAATTCTTTATAGATATGGACGTAAAACAGTCTCGATTCTTGGTTAAAAGCAAAAACCGGGCAGTTATTTTACGTAAATTTGTTGAAGAATGACGCCAATGCCTCCCATAGATTTTTTTCACGACGTTTCAAAAACAATCCTAGTTGTTAGTATGCAGTCCAAATTTCGTACATTTTGAATGTAATTTCACCTGAGTGTTCACCCCCCCGCACATGCCTGATATGTGCATAAATATGAGTACTTGTATATATGTATACATTTATACACATATATTGTTTTAACAAAGCAAAAGAAATTATTCCACGGGGATTAAATTGCACTTCTTTCTAATCAGGCACGTGCGCCAGCACCTTTCAGGTTTGATCAGGCACATTTACGATAGCACATGAATTCTCAGCCAATCACATAGCATGAATAGTAGTGTGACACGAAGGCCCCCCGAACTGGCATGAACACCCAAACAGTTTTGGTAGCTACACCGTCACTGTTTTCTTTTCGCCTGTCCTATTTCTCCATCATTTCCCTCGCTTCACTGAGCCGACCCCTCGACGTGTTGAGCACTGTTCAAATATTCAAGTCGTCTTGGCGCTCGTTGAAGCTTTGTGGTTTACTTTAGCCTTGTCTAGCTTAGCCTAGCAGCTAACGAGAACAATGCGTCGGGTATGGAAAATGGACGCGAGAACGACAGCAGCGGCAGAAAAGTTCCCTGAAAAACTTTGTGGCGTAAAAGTTGTTCTTCACAGACTAGAAGGTTGGTTCACGTTTGACGCTTCTTATCACGGGATTTCGGACCGATGGCAGCCATCTTGGATTCTATTCTGGAAATTTGCAAAAACGGCTCAATATTCTTGCTATCAAAGTAGAATCAAAACCCATATCGGTGCAAGGTGACATAACAAACTATTGAAAGAGATATCATTTGACCTATTCTGCCCATTTTAAGAAACTGACGTCACCATTGTTGACTAATATATACGGATTAAAAGGTGACGTCACGAACATTTTGCTTTTTTTTGCGGGCACCCTATTAGGCTCGAGCGTTTACGTCACAGCAGCACGGGATCGTGCGAGATTTGCGACAACGCAGCCATTGCGGGAGCACGTCTGCATCACGGGACATTAAAACTTAACGGCAAATATAATTCAACTACGAGTGCCAAAGATGGAAAAATGTAGGGAAAACTTGCCAGTTCGATACAGAGACACACTTGTTACCACGGCGAAGGACAGATATGTGAGCAATTTTAAGGATGTGAACAATGTTGACCCTCACGAGCAAGCCGAACACAAATGGAATAAAGATGTCGACAAGCTTCCACCACTACGCGAAATGGACATCATGCTGTATTTAGTGTTTGGTGTATGTTACTACACTCATCAGCAATTCCGAAACTACAAAGCTACGAACAGTTTTGCTGCGGATGGGTGCAGGATCTTCACATTACGACCATAGCAAACGGCAACACCATCTTTCTAGCAAAGGTAGGCAATGTCTAGGGGTGTAACGTACACAAAAATCTCGGTTCGGTACGTACCTCGGTTTTGAGGTCACGGTTCGGTTCATTTGCGGTACAGTAAGAAAACAAAATGCAAAATTTAAATGTGCTAGTTGTTTATAACACACTTGTGCTTTCAACAATAGGAACATTAGCCTATACAAAGCTAGAATTCTGCTCAAAAAGTAGCGGGTATTTAAAGATAATAATCCAACAACAATTTGCCTTTCAGACCCCGCGTATTGGTCAGCTTTGTTTCTGAAAGAAAGAAGAAAAAAAAAGTCCTGTGCTAAAAAGAAAAGCAATCCCAATGACAAAGATTTTAACATGTATTTTACAAATGAAATGCCTCAATGAATCATTTTTTTTTTCTTATGAACGGTTTTCAAAAGCTTTATTGGTGGATTTTCTCAAAGTGCCACACAGAAATTAATAAATTGTGTAAGCAGGATCTTATTATTTAATTACAGGTGTTTTTGCTCATTTCAATTAATTTTATTTAAATGGGCTATGATTTATTTTATTATGTGTTTATATTTTACAAATGTGATGTAGTATTCATTGATATATTTCATTTTATGTTGTATAACTTTAGTTCCTATGTGAATATTAGTTCCTACATGTTTTGTTGTGGTGGGAGGGTTTTGTATTGCCCACAGGGCCGTGTTGGTTATTATTATAGCAGAGAAGACAGCAGTAAATCAACAAAGACAAGTCAACTGTGCCCCCATCTACCACTCAAGAGATCTGATGGACTCAAAAAAGTGAGTTACGATTGCATATTAGTTTGAAAATCGACCGGATCCACCGTGTTTTTACACGAGTGACTTCCGGTCTGCCCGATGCTAGCTAGTAGTATGTACTGACGCAGGAGGGCCGCGTCTCGTGTCAAATAATAAACTGCGGTTATTTTCTTGTGCGCTGCGTTGAGCGGCTTCTGACACGCGGCCGCACTGCGACTGGTGTGCATTGGCTGATTGACTTCAACGGCCGCGTTTCACTGCGTTCTCGCGGCGGCCACGTTGTCGCGCCGTTGACGTTTCTTATACTGTCCTACTGTGTTGGTCCTCATTATAGTAGAGAAGATGGAGTAAATATAATCTACACAAAGAAACTGTAACCTGATCTACTCACAGCCTCGAAAAGTAAGGCTTACATTACGTTAGGAACTCGTTCGGTACGCCTCTGTTCCGAACCGACGACCCCGAACCGAAACTGTTCAATACAAATACATGTACCGTTACACCCTTAGTGTTTACATTAGTCTGTGACCACGGATGTACAAATTTTTTGTTGCAGAAAATGTAGCCTGTGTACAAATTCTTTGCCACTCTCTCACATCAAAATATTACAGCTTTTTCATTTAGCAACGACAGGAATTATGTCTTATGAAGACAATGCACATGTATGCATGCTAGTTGTTTAGCTGTAGCTATAGCTAACAACAGGCCGACTTAGGGCGTAAAGTTACCGAAATTTGCGTAAACAAACGAAATTAACTTACCGGAGTGGAAGTGCATAGAGCAAACTCAGTGTGTAACTGGAGAATCAAACGTTATGCCCTTCCTTCTGATCGAGGCCACCCATGCCATTCTTCGACGTTTGGTAAGTTCAGATATGACCTTTCCCTCGCCTTTTCTCCATGTAAGGATCCGGAAGAAACTCAATGGTGTTCCGTCGAGCTGTACATTCTCCTTTCTATTCGATCAGTTGTTGCAATTCTTTACCGCACGATAATTTCCAACCATTTTTAAAGAGCGACCTGTGTTGAAATGCCTTAATGTTTATGTTTCTCGCTTCCACAATGGCGATAGCGGCGGAAACCTCGCGAGTGCCACGTCACACGCTCAAGCCTAATTGCAAAAACGTCGGATCGATAGCGCAGTGAAACGTGTAAAACATGTTTTGCACATTGACCGACATTTTCCGCACATGTATGGATGAGTTCGGTAAAAATAATCTGTTGATGTATGATTCCAAAATGCCTTCAAGAGGTCTTCATTTTAACACTGATGGTGGGGTCGCCCGCCAGGAGATTTTACAACCCGGAAGTAAACCGGAACTTTAGCAATGTAAACAATGACTCGGTTTTTTGCTTTGAGCAATTTTGATACTGCTGTTGAAATGGCTGTTTTTGATGGCGAATCATGCAATTTCATTTAGTAAACATTTTAAGCATATTTTTGAAGTGTCTGGACTATAGTTACAAAGAAGGTTTTTCCCTTTTTTCTTCTGTATCTTTGATGTTTTTCCTTTACAGGATTATTTTCACACATCCTAATTCAGTTCTACTAACATTTATTTTTGTTTGGACACCATCTCCCACTCTAAGTCAAAATGACTTTCCATTCCATTCCACTCCCATTGTTTTCCCCCTAAATTTTTTCACCACCTTTAAGTTGGTCATGAGGAAAGTGAATTGATTGTTGATTTTAGACTCTGCTCATCCCCGAGTCACAACAGTACCTTACCCACGCATTTTTTATACGCCACATATTTTGCAGTGGCACTGTCGTGTTTTACTCTCAAGAAGTTTTCTAAGAACATGGACCTTCTTCCTAAAAGCGTCTCCAGTCTAACCAATGGGTCATTATTTCCAGGTTTCATATGTAGTTTTCTCTCCTGGTTTTCACCTCCACCGTTCACCATGTTGAGTCCACGCAAATATAGTAGCCGGAAGTCAAAGAATTGGAAACTTGGGATTTTGGAATGTGTAGTTCATGTGACGTGCCAACACAAGTTGAGATGTGTTGGCCCATGAAAATAAAACTAAAAAAATGGACGCTTTGATCCTCTAGGTTTTTTAACACCGGCATACGTAGGTTAACATGGGAATTTTGTTATATTCCTGTTGCTGTCACCTGGCACTACAACCAATCAGCAACTGATTTATTGAACGACAAGTACCTTGCGAGCACAGTGGCCAACTTGGAAATTTACATCCCCACGCCACGCTTTGTCAACATGAAGGAGCATACAGTGATCCCTCGCTACTTCGAATTCCGATGAGCTGACCCGAGGCGATCGCAGTCTCACTTTCCCTCCCTTTCTCTCCCTTATTGAAGTTAACGATGATTGACAAACAGTGAAGCTTTGATCTTGCCAGAGACGCTGGTAAGCCAATGCTTCAAAGTGCCGCATGTGTCAACATCGTTTAACTTGTTAAACAGTTGCCGTGGCAACTTATTGTGTGTAATTGAGCAGCTTGAGTGGATTTCAGTGGACTCACTCAATGAAGCATTGAATAAAGACAAGCATTTTTTAACTTTTATTAAATGGATTGGGCGTCTACATTTTTTCTTGTTTAAAAATAATTCAGTGGGACAGTAACATGTTTAAAAAATAATTATTACATTTGAAGTGCTTAAAATCAATTTATTAAAATGAGGGATGTCCCAATCCAGGTTTTTGCACTTCTGATCCGATACCGATATTGTTTTGCACTTCCGATCTGATACTGGCCGATACTGATACCGGCTTATCTGAGCATGTATTAAAGTTATTTAGCCTCCTTACTTTGTTGTCAGACTCATGTTGAAAAGGGTTTTAGTACTCTTGATAACAACTAGCCAGCTGAATTAGGTGAGTTTGAATAACACACAACAGTTGGTAACAAGAAACGGACCGGTTTATTCAGTGACAAACACAAAACATTATAAATAACAAACAGAAATGGCATAGTCAGTCAGTAAAACGTGCAAATAATATTGTAAACTGTCTTAACTGCAAAACACACAAACAACCTCAGTGGATAATCCCACAAACCCCCCAAGCTATTAGATGCTTTTAATGTTTCGTGCATTAATTGCAATAATTTTATAAAAAGCCTCTCAGGTTTAAATAAACGACTATTTCGGTATCAAGTTAACATTTTAAAACAGTAAATAAAATACTCAAGTCCTCATTCTGTATCAGCAGCTTTAAACTACATTCAATTCAAGTCAAGATTTTGCCGATTTAGGAGTATTTTAGATAAAAAGTTAATTAGGTTCGCTTGGAAGGTTCACAACAGCCTACTAGGGAAGTCTCCTGCTTCAAGATGGCGGCTGTTTACTAACACATCTAGTTTTCCATACTTCAATGTAGAGCTGAAACGAATACTCGAGCAACTCGAGTAACTCGAGTTTAAAAACTGATCCGAGTAATTTTATTCACCTCGAGTATTCGTTTATTTTGACAGCTCTAAGCATCACGTTTTGCTCGGACTACTTTTAATGCGGGACAACGCGCTGATGTCACGTGCGTAGAGGAAGAAGCAAAAAAAAAAAAACTTACTGCAGCAGACAGCCGCTACAAACGACTCCGACGTTGCAAAATACTAGCCTGCACATGCTACGTTAGTTGCAGTTAGCTCTGATGTGTCTCATAGAGATCACATGTATGTTGAACTAGATGCACAATGACAGACTAGGCCGCGTCTGGGCAGCGTTAGCAAACAGCCGCCATCTTAAAGCAGTAGAGCGCTAAGCGCTAACAAAGAGCGCTAAGCGCTAATATATAAGATTAACGTTACTGTCACTACTAGCTCACGTAACGTTAGCCCTGCGGAGGGCTAGGTTTCTATTAATTAAGACCACTTTCGATGCGTGGCTAACGTGTCTTACATACAGGCTTTAACATAACATAGCGTTGTGGAGTGATGAGGGTGTCAAATAAAAACTCAATAATGCTAACTATCAATTTTAGCTCAGTAGTCATTGCTGGATAAAACACCAAGTAGCACTAGTCCCTAATGTGCTCCAATACAGCCTGTATCATACATTTATTTTGAACACTGCAAAAATTCAAAATCCTATCAGGACTTACAGTTTAGACTAACTTAAAACTTTACTAGAACTTAAAAATGGCTTGACACAAATAAAAATTCAATTGAAAAACGTGGGAAAAAATCGTAACTTTTAAGCAATGTGTGTTATCAAGCGTAAAGGCATTTTTAGGTGTGTGTATGTATATATATATATATATATATATATATATATATATATATATATATATATATATATATATAGTGAATTAGTCTTTTTTTTAATTCTAGTTACATCTGAGATGCAATTGTTGGCTGTTTTCAACAATACACATAAAAAATAAAGACATTGATTGACTGAAAATGATAAAATGTCTTGTTTTCTCATGTATATCTATAATTGCTCTTCACCTAAAAATATGTTTTATCCGATTACTCGATTAATCGATAGAATTTTCAGTCGATTACTCGATTACTAAAATATTCGATAGCTGCAGCCCTACTTCAATGTTTTCCATACTTCAAAGTTGCTAACGCTGTCGAGTATGTCATTTTGCATCTGCGTCAGATAACACCGGGGCTGCCATGAATTGCTCTATAACTTGCACGACTAATTGAAAACAATGAGAATCGGTCTAAAAAATACGGACAATATGGCGGCCGGATACAGCGACATGTCATTTTGTGACGTAGGTGAGTAGGGTCTATACATATGTTATAGGCCTGAACGATATTGGAAAAAACTAGTGCTGCGATTTTTTTTGGTTTGCGATATATTGCGATATTATATTGCGGTATTAAAAAAAAATGTATATATATTTTTTTCAAGAAATTTTCACAAGATGACTTAAATAGCTGTTTGGAAAGACTTTAGATGACTCACCATCACCACAGTGTACAGTCATCCCTTGTTTTTCGCGGTTAATGGGGACAAGAACCCGCCGCGATAAGTGAAAAACTGCACTTTTCCCCCCAAAGTGATTTAAAAAATGTATATAAATAAATGGTTTTTAAGCACTTCAAATGTCATAATTATGATAAATTTTAAACATAGCTGTCCAACCAAATCATTTTTGAACAAGAATAAAGTACTGTAGCAGATAAATGCTTGGCTTTATTAAATGCTTCTGTTTATCTACTTTAGCTGTGACCGTTGAAGTGACATGTAGAAATTTCAAACTCCTCATGATCACTTCTGGCATTTAAATGTCTCCAACGTCCCCACAGTACACACATTCATTCCAGCGCGGCTTCCTTGCAACTGTTTAACAAGTTAAACGATGATTGACAGATGCCCTTGAGAAGTCTGCTTCTTTGGCCAGATCAAAGCCATCGTTGTGCCGCAGTGACTGAGAGGATCAAAAGGCTGGGAGAGGGAGGGTAGGAGGCTGTGCGCAGACCAGAAAATGAGGCGTATGTGGATCAAAAAAAAGAAAAACTATCGCACGTGCTTGCGATGGGACTATCGCGCACACGCACATCACGATGGCGATGTTTAAACGATATATCATTCAGGCTTAATATGATATCTATTATCTACAGTAAAACGATGTTGACGTAGTTTGTAGCGGCTGTCAGCAGGAGTCAGGTATTCTTGTGTTTTTTATCCAGCCGGATGAGTTGAGCTAAAGCCGTGAGTCGAGCATTGGCATTACCCGGGTCTATGACAAGCATGATGTTTACTCTCGGGATGCAATGCGGTCCGTTTCTCATTGCGTCCCGAAGACCGCGCTGTGTATTAGTTCCGCTTTACTTGACATATTTCAATAATCGGAATTTGGATGTTTGTGAATCGTTCTCGAATCTTCCACGGCCGAATCGCTCAAGGATGTAATGACAGCTGGGCATGTTGTACCGTGGTTCTAAGTCTTTACTCACGAGAGATAATGGCTCGTCATTCAGAATGAATTCTTCGGCAATAACTCATGTTCAGGGTACCCGCGCGTTATTAAAAGTATTAAAAAAACATTGAATTTAGTTTTCCATTATTAAAGGTATTAAAAGTATTAAATTAGCTGTCGTAAGTCTGGAATTTTTTCACCGTGGTTTTGATTTTGAAGAACATCTCTGTGCAACCTAAATTATACCCGTGACGAAGTTTTTTTTTTGTTTTTTTTTTTGTCCATAACGAAGATGACTCGTAGAATTTTTACGATGCACTGCACTACAAATCACAATGCACCTCGTGCGTGCGCGCTGTTAGCATCATTAGCGTCAACATCACAACAGCAGGCAATCGCACAGTACTGTGTGCTAACGTAAGGAACTGCTCAGATGCCTTAGTTGTTATGTTTGACGAAGCCTCAACAAGACAACCAAGTCCAAACAGTTGGACCAGAATGTGAGGTATTGGATCGGCGACCAAGTCGCATTCAGATACTTTGGGTCGCAGTTTATGGGTCATGCGAAGGCAGTGGACCTGCTTAAAAGGGAAGTTCCGAATTTTTGACATCAGGCTTATTCTTCGAGTTAGGGGGGGTTAAATAGTCAGTGGAGTTGATTGAGAAAAATTCCGTATCGTTTGTTAGTCTTTTATTATTTTCAGGGCTCCACAGTGATTATGCTAATGCAAGTCATTATGGCCAGTTAGCATGCTAATAAAAACCGATATTCACAGATCTAACATAGTCAAATAAATTAAAAACGCAGCCCAATGTTCAAGAAACCCCTGCAGCCAAAACAATGTCTCACCAAACTGCCGTAATTCATTTAATTCTGCGGGACTATTTTTTTCTATGCGTAATGGCACCACAATAGAGGGGAGTGCTGTGGCCACTCGTATTCACCTTGGTCTGCTATGCAGCGCGTTCATGGAAGGACGTCAAAATGGTGAAATGTGCTTTTAGAAGTTGTGGAAACATACAGAAGAAATGGACAAAGGAAAGTTTCCACCGCCTGACTATGAAGAACGAGGAACGATATAAAATGTGGTTACTCTGCTGGATATGACATACACACACACACCGGTGGAAAAGTACTGCTTTGGAGTATTTGCAGCGCCCATTTTCATCGGTATCCTCTCCTGTTACCCAATTGCTGTGCCTTCGAGTGTCCAAACGTCTTCAAGAGCTTCCGATAAACAGGTAAAAAAAAAATTATATATATATGAAAATATATCACATATATGTGCTTGCACACCTCGATATTGCAGCTCGCGTTAGTGAGGCTTGTAACAAACGCCATGCATATTTATGGTTCGCGTTTTTAAATTGGAAACAATGGTCAATGTTCTGTCCAATATCTCACGAAGTGCATTTTTCCTTCGTGCTATTATTTTAACAGCCGTTTGACAGGAAGGAAGTACTGTGGCTGCCATTTTTGTAGTATTTTAGTCAGTCCGTCGTTTGGTGAGAGCTGGTTGTGTTGTTTGTACCTTCGAAGGGATCGTCTTTTCACTCCGATTCATTTTTGGATGCGACAGTGCAGCACAATAAAGCACCTGGAGCCCGACTCCCGTATTCATTTTGAATGGAGTTTGGCTGACTGTACACTTGTGTTCACTCACTCACTCACACACACACACACACACACACACACACACACACACACACACACACACACACACACACACACACACACACACACACACACACACACACACACACACACACACACACACACACACAAAGGGGAACAGTACAGTCAATTTCCAGATCACCATCCCGAATGCAGTAAATCCTTCCACTTTGGATTTGGTTTACGAATCGTTCGTAGGTTATGTGCACACTCCCACACACAGACACGTACTCTGACTCTTCCTCATTGGGACTAGTAGTCGGTAGTATGTAAATACCGGTAATCAATATGTCAATCATACAATTTTTTTTTTACCTTTACTATTCGCCCCAGACACCTCAGCCAATCAGTTATTGAAGGGTTATTTATAATAAACTGAACTGGGGGATATTGGAATACTTTATCACTTTCATGAAAAATTGAGAAGAAACCTTTTGAGCGTACAGAGTGATAACTTGGTTTTCTATGTCCTTAGATAAGTGACACCTACCTAGCTTGTAATAAATAAAGGAATAAACCAAGAAGTAATCTCCGATTTGGTCTTTGGGAAAGCGTTGAACAGCGCTCCTAAATACGATTTAAAAAAATAATTCTAAAACTTTTTTGCTGAACATGACATTCCGCGAAATTTTTTTTTTTAGATATTAGGGTTTACCTTATTCCGTGGTGCGGTTGTGTCTACAACACAGGCATATTATCATGACACATCTAACAAACTACTTTTTACTGTGATCTTTAGGTGACCTGGAGATGCTTTATGTACACCCAGAAGAGGCTCCACTTGGTTTTCAACTCCATGAAGGCAAGGGCACCAGCAAGCGAGGAATGCTGATGGTAGGCTTTATCAACTTTTTTTCCCCATTAACAATTGCAGTCTACCCTTCTGGTAGGCTTTATCAACTTTTTTTCCCCATTAACAATTGCAGTCTACCCTTCTTATGTGTACATAAACCAATCAAATTTACTCTATTAGGGACTTCGAGATACAGCTTGGAGTTTCCAACGCAAACAAAAAAGATGGGTTGCCCGGAGGAGTTACGAGCCAACAACGCAGACATTCTGACAGAATTTGGTGGCGCATGTCCTGGAAAGACTGCAGGGTTCATCAGTGAAGTTTGCTGATCCAGACTTTTATTTCAAGCCTCCAACTACAATTCCCCAGGCATCAAAAGGCCTGATAAAGAAAGTCATTTTACATGTCAGTAGATTTAAAAAATAATTAGGCTGACATTTTCCTTTTTTCTTTTTAATGGATATTTTTGAATGTACTATAATAAAAAAAAAACGCACATATTGTCTTATTTGTGAAATGTGAAGGTTTAAAAGATCAAAAGTTTCTGGGTATGTAGGAGTTGTACTTAGAATAATTGCAAAGCATCTTCAGTTTCCCTAAAACCATTGTAGTTCCCAATGACAGAAGTGCACTTGTCACGGATGCAGGAGACGACACATGATGGAAGAACACGTCGCTGGCCTCTTCCCAGATGTTTGCCTTTCAAAAAATAAAGCATGCAGGAATCCACTTACCTCATTGATAGCTGCCTGTTTTTTTCCAGTTGGTCTTGTCTACGAAGAAAAAAGTTTCAAGAACACCTTTGTTGAGAAGTGGGAAAAAGTCTTGGTGTTCACTTGCAACCATTTATTGAGTCCTGAAAACAGTTCAGCCCCAATTCTTCCCTGCATTTTGGGGGCGGGAAGTCGCTTCGTTGCCACAAAAAAGACAACAAAAAAAGCGGTGAAAAGACCAATGTGATATCCCTCTGCGCAGCCAGCTTGTTCTCTTCTCTGCAAGGCAACTGAATTACTAATGTTGCTGTTCTTACTGCAGTTATTGACATACAATGGTAAGTTTTAATAACTTTATCCTGAAAACATAGCCAACACTATTGATTGCATGCGTCATCTGTGATTCTCCTACGTGCATATGTTGTTTTCATGAGCATGCTAATTGGCCATATTGACTTGCATTAGCATAGCCACTCCGGAGCCCTGAAGAATAATAGAAGACTAACAAACGATACGGAATATTTTGAAATCAACTCCACTGACTATTTAACCACCCCCCTAACTCGAAGAATAAGCCTGATGTCAAAAAATCTGAACTTCCCCTTTAACATTTCAAAGTAAGTTGCCAATTTCTCCAATTAAAATGTGTTAGATGCAATAATGTATTTCTGCACGGTTTGCCTTTCGAATTAATGTGAATTTCGTAGTTTTAATTTAAAAGTTAGCCATGTTCAATGGGGTATTGGCAGGTGCACTAGCTTTAGCATGGATAAACCGGAGTCGTAGATCCACCATCACCCTCAGATACACAACACGGTTGACACTATTATTGGGACGAGTGCGGGGTAACGTTGATCTGAATAACATGGCATGGTGATAGGCAAATTATAATGTAGGTAATAGTAAAACACCTCCTGGTATATTTAAATGTTTTTCTTGATTGAATAAGAGTATGGATTTTCTCTATCTGATTAAAAGAAATATCTTCAATAGCTAACAAAGGATTAACGTGATTTGTATACTTGTAATGTGATTAGAAAAAAGCAATTACCAAGGGAAATGGTCATGTGTAGCTTTTTTATTTTGTGGTAATTAATGGTAAACTACTGTCATTTAGTGGCTGTTTTTTAAAACTTTCACTGCCAATTGCTGGATTTTCCCAAGCACTTTGCAGTTAAGGTGACCAACTTGACAATCACCAACCTACCACCTTGACTAGGTCCTCTTAAAAGGGAAACCTGTTGTATTGCAAATGTAATTTCTGAAGTTGCTTTACAAAAATAGTGTAAAATCCATTTTATCCTGGGGGGAAAAAAATCTGAAAGACCTTATATTTAAATGTTTCAATTGTATCTTCAGTAAATGTGCATTCTTTTGTCAAACACACTTAGTAATTGAGGTTAAATTTGATGTTCAGTGCTTTATTTTTTTTAATATGATTCAATATTACTGAAGATGGGTTTATCGAGGATGTCCGTAATATCTGTTGGGATGAAGTGTTGATTAGTAAGAATCCAGATGTTGCAGTTGAAGTTTTCAACAAGCTGTTCTTAGAGGTGAGTGATAAACACGCCCCGATAAAAAAGCGTACAGTGAGCAAAGTAAGAGCTGGTTGGATAGATACCGAACTCAAGGACTGCATGGCACAAAGAGATGAGGCTAAAAGAGTGGCAAATGTTTCTCATTATGAAACAGATTGGCAGATATATCGGAAACTTAGAAACTATGTTACTAAATTAAATAAAAAGAAAAAGAAGGTGTACTATAACAATTTGATTATAAATGGAAAACATGACAACAAAAAATTATGGAGCATTCTGAATAGTATGCTGGGAAGGAACGTTAAATCCACTCCATCATTTATGGAATTAGGGGGTCAGTTTATCACAAAGCCAATGGTTATAGCCAATCACTTAAACAATTATTTTTGTAATAAAATTGGTAGGTTAAGAGAGGACATGGGAGAAACTAATAACTCAAAAGCAGAGCTTCTCATAAGGAATTGTATTATGGAAGGGAAAACTTGCAACTTTGAATTTGTTAATGTTACTATTAGCCAGGTAGAAAAATTATTATTGGAATGTAAAGAAAAGCCATCAGGTGTAGATAATATTGATCCAAAATTGTTGAAACTTGCTGCAAGCCTCATTGCAGTTCCCATTACTCACATTCTAAACCTGACTTTTAATAAGGGAGTTTATCCAAATGCTTGGAAAACAGCTAAAATTGTGCCATTACAAAAAAGTGCAGCCTTACCTTTCTGTGGTCCTAATAGTAGACCGGTCAGTCTGTTGCCTGCTCTGAGTAAAATTATGGAAAGGATTGTCTTTGACCAAACTCAAGAATATTTCTCAGATAATAATCTAAATACAGATTTCCAACATGCGTACAGAGCAGGGCATTCAACCGCTACAGCGTTGGCACAGATGACAAATGATTGGCTAACGGCATTAGATAACAGAAGGCTGGCAGGAGCGGTACTGCTGGATTTTAGCTCAGCTTTTGATCTTATTGATCACAACCTCCTGTTAAAAAAAATGCAATGTTATGGCTTTGGTCAAGCAGCACTACTCTGGCTTAAGAGTTATCTTGAAAACAGGAGGCAAGCTGTCTTTTTTAATGGGAGCTTATCGGACTGGAAAAATGTTCACTGTGGTATACCACAGGGAAGCTGCCTGGGACCACTCCTGTTCTCTATATATACTAATGACCTGCCATTGGTGTTAAAAAAAGCAAAAATAGCCATGTACGCAGATGACTCAACAATTTATTCATCACAAACTACAGTCGAAGAAATTCAAAATGTTTTGATGGAAGAGTTAAAATATGTTTCTGATTGGGTTATGACTAACAAACTAGTACTAAATGTGGACAAGACAAAAAGTATTGTCTTTGGAACCAAACATAGTCTTTTAACTGAACCCAAACTACATCTAGTTGTCAAAAACACTAGTGTTGAGCAGGTACAGGTGACTAAACTTCTTGGTGTGGAGATTGACAATAAACTATCTTGGTCAGAACATATTTGTAAAGTACTTCGCAGAATGGGTCAAAGTCTTTCAATGGTAAGAAGATGTTCCCAGATGCTGCCTCTTAATATGAGAGCAGATGTGACAAAGACACTTGTGTTGTCACACTTAGATTACTGCTCTGATATTTGGTCATGTGCCGCTATAACTCATATAACAACTTTACAAACTGTCCAAAATAGAGCAGCTCGGTGTGTGCTTCGTTGTTCACTCAGAACTAACGTAAACTGGATGCACAACACATTGTCCTGGTTAAAAGTTAAAGACAGATTTACGGCTTCATTGCTTACTTTTACGAGAAATATAGTTACGACTAAAATTCCAAAGGTACTTTTCCAAAAATTATATCGAAGTTCTGATGAACATCAACATGAGACCCGTCATGCCATGGGGGGTAGATTCATTTTGCCTCATGTCAAAACAAACCATGGAAAAAGTTCAGTCATGTATAGAGCGATGTTGGGCTGGAACACTGTGCCAATTGAAATTATTTCTGCAGACAGTAAAAATCAGTTTAAGTTGCTTCTGAAGAGACATTTAATTAGTAATGAATTCTGAAACGAAATAACTAACCGCCATGAGCCAGATAACGTCAATGAACGTCAGGAAAACAAAGACTGGGTCTTTTCTGTACATGTACATGCATGTAGTATATAGATATGTATAGAGATATATGTAATGTGTATGTCTGTACTATATGTGCATTTATATGTAGGGGTGTGTGTGTGAGTGTATGGATAGGGAGGGAGGGGAGGGGGTGGGTGTGGGATTTTTTATTGTTATTTTTTCCGTATGCATTTTGGTTGGTGAGGCAAGCACTGGTGTAAATGTTTGAACGGAGCAGGCTGAATTGACTCCAGGAAGAGTAGATGTACCTGTTACAACTAATGGAGATCAAAATAAATACAAATACAAATACAAATATTATCTAAATAATGGGTGCGAGAAAAGTATTAATTTTCAGTTGAAATGGCATTAAAAAAGGTCTTAAAAGTCTTGAATTTAGATTTATCAATCCTGGGGGGACCCTGTTGTTATTCCCTGGGCTTTGGGACTGTCAAGTGCCAGTTTGTAACGCATAGCAAAAGTTTCTGCCAGTGTTAGTTGCGTAGGACCTTTCTTTTTGTCTTCGGTTTTCTTAACATACTGCTCATATTGTTTGTGGTGGTATTTCGCTAAATGCTTGATTAGGTTGGTTGTATTAAAACTTCTTGCAGCTTTACCACCACGCTTGACTTTATTGTGGCATATGTTGCACTCTGCCTCTTCGTCTTTGTCGTCCTTTAAGGTGAAATGATCCCACACAGCTGACATTTTTACCGATAGTCTCTCGGTAAATTCTGAGACGGTAATGTAGTGTGTTGAAGGTGTGCCATAAAATGCGGACCGGATTTTAGGGAAACCGAAGCAAAAACTGGAATGGATTATGTAAATCGGTGCGCTGGAAAACCGGGACCGGACTATTAAAAAAAAAAAACAGGATCGGAAGTCTGGATTGGAATTTTTCCGTGTCCGCCGATCCGATACCGGTATATTTTTTTGCCCATATCGGCGTCCGATCCGATCCAAATATCGGATCGGGACATCTCTAATTAAATATATTTCCACATAAGTTTTTTTAAAAATTATACTTACCGGGGAAAAAAGTGAAAAAAACTAAGTATCTCTTTCTAATGATAAATCTGAATAAATACATTGATTCAATTCAATTTAATTTTATTTGTATAGGCCTATATCACAACAAGATTGTCTCAGAGGGTTTTACAGAGTCAATTTGTTACACAGTCAGATATAGTAGATGAATGAGATAAGTTCATGTCGTGGGCATCCCCCATCCTTAGACCCTCCATGGCGGCAAGGAAAAACTCCTAAAACCCAGTGGGAAAAGAGAAACGTTGGGGAGAACCACAGTCAGGAGAGATCCACTCCCAGGACGGACAGGCTATAGATGCACTGGGCTGGGCGACATGGCCTTAAGTACGTATCACAATAAATTGAGCAGATTTACCTCGATAACGATAAATGACGATAAATTCGCCTAAGCAGACTGTTATATAATTTGAAAATTTAAATCAATGCATGGAATACAAATTAACTTTCTCATTAAATTTATTTAACCAGCTTTCAATTTAACAATTGCACTTGCAGTCTAAACATTAAGTATAAAAAAAATCTTGTAAACAATAAGAATTCTAGTGTGATTATTTATGACAGCTTGTATGACTTGAAAAATGTACAACCTTATAAAAATCAATATGACGACTGCGCAAACATGTCATTCTAACACAAATGACTTGCAGCTTTAACATTACACTTCAGACAACTTATTGGTAATGTCTGCTGTGACATAATTATTCAACACAAGTGTTTACGTCAAGGTTTCAGTTTTTTTTTTTTCCCGAAACATTTTTTAATACATGCACCCCCCACACAGACACAACCAGATTAAAGCTGTATTGCTCTGATGCCAATGAAACATTTAAGGTTTTATGATGACAGAATAAAGCAAACATATACAGAAAAATAGCTGTGGTCATTAAACTGTCATATATAGGCTTCACTGTTGGATTATACTTTATGCTGAGTACTTTCCCATCATGAAAGCTTTCAGAGAAATCACACAGAGATGCCAAATAAAGCGACATGATGATTGCTACATGAAGTCCGTGCCCAGTCCACTCATTAATTTTAGCCGTTTCGACAAGGTTAGAGGCGCTGTCCGACTCTTTCACGTTCATTTGTAGCCGTTGTTAGCCGCTAGCGTTGGCCTGTGGCTTGGCTACCAGAAGAAAGGACTGAAAGCATCCTCTCCTGATATCGTGAGAACCAGGGAGGACAGCGGGTGAAAGCCCGTCTGGAACCAGCCAAGAGTTTACTTAATGTCGGGTGAAAGTTTGGCGAAACTAACTTAAGCCCGACTCCATCCTGTTAACTTGTAGCGTTAGCCGCTATTGTTAGCCTACCAGGCTTCTGTTTGTTTGGCTTCCTGAAAACCACGTGACTCCATACGTAAGCACACTGTCTGCTTTCTTAAAGGGGAGTGAACATAGCCGAACAACACAGCGTCAAAGCGGGATAGAAAGACTATATTTTCTTGTTTTATTCAATTACCGAATTTACCGACATGGTCAAAATTACGTCGGTCATCGTGAAGAATTTCGGTGACGGTAAATTTTCGGTTTACCGCCCTGCTCTAAGATGCACCACCACTGATGATGGGTATTAGCAGAAGGAGTTCCAGTTTGTTGAGATGCATTGGGGTGAGGGAACATGAGGGGGTCCATCTAGCCAGATTGGGGGGGGGGGGGGGGCAACGAGGACGTCCACCCAGCCGGGGGTCAGGATAGTCAGGCGGCTGATCATACGGGGAAAAAAAAAAAAAAAATTGGGGGGGGGGGGCGCGACTTTGCTGTTTTTCACTTATTGTGGAGGGTTCCGGTCCCCATTAAGCACTAAAAACGAGGGATCACTGTATCATTTTAGCAGTGTGTGACCAGCACATACTTTATGATACCTCTCGGTTGGGCTGTACAATACAGTGGTTCCCCTACATACGAAGTTAATTCGTTCCATGACCTTGTTTGTTAGTCGTATGTCGAGCATGATTTTCCCATAGGAATACATTGTAATTCCATTAAAGCAGAAATGTGAAGTCATTTCATAACATGCCAAATAGGGTCACAATTAAAGTAATTAAAAACATTGTTCAACAAATAAAGCATGAAAAAATAATTTATATGTTGTATATTTGACAAAATAATTGCGTTTCCGAAGTTCGAGCCTGAAAGGGGACGAACCCGGAAGTGATACGTCACACCGGGAACAGTGATGGCAGCTCCATGCATATGGCCGCCATACAAAGCCCTTCAAACAATGATTCAAACAGCGATATAAGCGATAAATCGAGCGCAAGGGAGGAGATCTAAGTTTTTGAAGAGTTAGAGGAAGAAGAGAAGCTTGGAATTTTATGTTGGACCTAACATGTATTAGCCAGACGCTAATCAGGATGCAAACAATGTGCCTAGACTACCTGACATGTAATGGATACAAGACTCATTGGGATTACAAGATTGGTAAGATATAGGCTGTTATTATTTTCATGATTTGAAGATGCAGGCATTTGCACATAATTTTATGTTTTTGTCTATCTGATGACATTGTTAAAAAAATAATAATCAGACTTCATGTTTATTTTGGCAGATCCAGCAGCTCTCGTGCATTTAAAATAATAATATAAAAACGTTGCAGGGAAAGAAGGAGATGAGTCGTTGATGGCTTTCTCCACTTTATTGTGGCAACAATAAGAAAACAAAATAATAGCGGACTGCCGCCACATTCGACCGTGAAGTTTTGCTTCTCGCTGATCTCCTCCTCGCCTCCTACTATTCCAGCGTCTCTTAAATGGATCGTGCATAGTGTCTTGTTATGAGCTTTTTGTTTACAAATGTATCTAACACACGACGTGCTGACAACTTTGTTTCTTGATTAACACATGGAGCTAACAGTACGAACACAGCTCGGGGCTCTCGGCAGGAAGTGGCGTCTAATGGCGTGAGGAAATGTAGTTTTTTCTTTTTGCTCTATTTGAGCAATATTTCAAGATTGCCTACACGGCCAAGAATCGGCGCAAACTGCCCGTATGTGTGTACGACATGCACGGACGGTGCGTGCATGCTATCAATCCATGTGAACTTTGAATATAAGCCAAAACGGGGATTGTTTATGTCTGTTATTTGTGTCCTCTTTTTGGAAATCAAAATATGATCTCACTGGAATGACTGATGACAGCCAGCTTGTGTTGTCATTTGTTTTAATGCTTCTGCGCATGCGGGTCTTTTTGCTCAGCGCGTGTCGGACTGCGAATTAGTGCGCATGCCTAAAACTTAGGCAGTCTGAACGGGCACGCCAAAAAAACAGATATGACAAAAAATTGGATTTGTGCATTAAGACATGCAGTATGAACCTAGCCTAAGTTGTTTATGTGGCTCCACTTGTCGGATGTCATACGATTGATTGGGTGTGACTTTTAGCAACGACCAGTTTACACTACTTGACACCCTGTTGTGCCAGCCCACAATTTGGGTTTGTTGTCAAGTTGGTCTCCAACAACATTAATATGTCTTGAATTTAACCGTCCATGAACATAGATGAACCCAGTCAATATTTTCATTTTCACTCATTTTACTATATTACCGATAAATACAATGCTTTAGCAACTTTTGCATAGCCGCCAACAATTAGGCTTAAGTGTGGGGAAGTTTGTCTACCACAAATAAATTCATGATTTTTTAATAAAATCGGCAAAGTCGTACTTGCCCAGGTGCCAGCTGATTAAAATTTATTTGTACTGTGTCAAATGTAAGGGGTGAAATGCCCCCATTTAGGAGCAGTCTGGAGGCCTGCATACGCAGGTAAATGAGATTGCCGGTGCGAGGATTAGCGATCAAGTAGCATAGAACAGGATGTCGACCTATCAATACTTAAAGATGTTTTTCATGGTACTGGGTTCCCCACCTCGCATTGCTGGAATTGTGTACGTCCCACCCCGCCTAATCACGTTTCCTATCGACTTACCATCCCGTCTCTTTCTCCTCGGTTACCAGCCCCCCACATTGTGTCCTCGGGTAAATATAACTAGACAACGATAGCACCACTATGTTCCCAGGTAACAAAGCAGTTTATCCATGTATTTTTTTGTTTTTGTCTTTTCTTCTTCTGTCTGCTTTCTTTCTTTCACTCCTCCCAAAACCACCTCCTGTTTGCTATTTTGTCTACAAATAATACAGTTGGCTTCACCTCTGATGGAGGCACACTGGATCTAACAACAGACATGACTCAAGAACACATCGTAAATATTATTGATTCAGCAACTTAACCTGAGTGTAGCAGTGAACTCTCACTTTTGCTTTAATCACTGGTGTGAGCGCAGCCTCACAAACAAGGACCCAAACAGGACTGCTCATAGCAGCCGTCAAAAATTGATCATAAAATTCGTTGGCTACTAATTTATTAATCGATTCGTTGTTGCAGCCTTGCAACACAAACGGGGGATTTTCATGGTACTGGGTTCCCCACCTTTGTCGTAATGCCAGAATTGCGTACACCCTGCATTTCCTATTGACTTACTGTTCTTTCTTTTTCTCCTCGGTTACCAGGCCCTGCGCATGGGGTTAATAGGTAAATATAAATAGGCAACGAGCGCACCACTACGTTCACAGGTAGCATAGCTGTTAATCATGTTTTTGTTCCTGGGTTACCAGGCCCTCCGCATGGGGTTAATAGGTAAATATAAATAGGCAACGAGAGCACCACTACGTTCACAGGTAGCATAGCTGTTAATCATGTTTTTGTTGTTGTTGTTTACTTTCCTCTTCTGAGTGCTTTCCCGTCCCTGTAAACCCCCTGCTGTTCACTGTTTTCTCCGAATCAATGAAACATAATGAAGAACCACATTGGGAGTGCAGTGGTACCTCGACATACGATCGCTTCGACACACAATGTTTTTGACATCCGACGTAAAATTTGCCTCGCCATTTGTTTCTACATCCGACGACATGCTCTAAATACGACGATCTATGACAGCACCGCAGTCTCTTTGTTTGCCCGCTAGACGGACGCAAGGCATATTTTCTAGTGAGAGAAATCAACATTGGTTCCAAACATGTTAGTGCAGGTGGTGAAAAAAAGGAAAAAAGTGATGCTTACCATTGACATTAAGATGGATATGAAGGATTTGATAGAAAAATATCAGCGTGGAGTGCGCATCAGTGATATGGCTCAACACAGCCGTAGACGGTCTATGATCTCGGCGGTCCCCCTCCGTTCGTCAGTCTTTATAAGTTAAGGTGGCAATTATTATTGTGGTAACATCGCCAAAGAAATCGCCAGCTTTGTCAGGTTTCTAATCATTTGTTCCATCAACTTGTGCAACACAACAGGCTTCTGTCCCCCGCTGCAAATAAACAAAACGAAAGTAAAAAGGCTTCGTCAAGTCATCCACGTGGTGCGTTCAGGTAGATCAAAAAGCATCAGCCACATTAGAACCCGTTTTTTTTATTATTATTATTATTATTAGAGGTGTGCAAAATTTCCGATTCTTAGATTATTCGCGATTCGGCCGTGGAAGATTCGAGAACGATTCACAAACATCCAAATTCTGATTATTGAAATATGCCAAGTAAAGCGGAAGTACAACACACTCAGCGCGCCGCGCGGTCAATGAGCAACGGAGCGAGAGTAGCTAAACATCATGCTTCTCATTACCCGGCCCCTCGGGTAATGCCAATGCTCAACTCATGCCACGAGATAAAAAAAACCACAACAACATACCTGAAGCTGCTACAAAAGTACGTCATCCACATAATGTTACGGTAGATATCATTTATATAAGACTAGATGCAACACGGTAGCGGTAGCGTTTGCAGCACATCTACAAAAAGCTAGATGCAGACGTAGTAAACGGCCGCCATCTTAAAGCAGTACACTTCTCTGCAAGGCTGTTGTAGCGAACCTTCCAAGCAAACCTAATTAACTTTTTATCTAAAATACTCCTAAATCGGTAAAATATTGACTTGAATCTATCTTTAAAATAGTTTTAAAACTTTCACATGTCGAAAGTTGACAAAAGGGAAATTATGGATTAACGTTCACGGTTGATTCACAACATTAATCGAATGTAGTTTAAAGCTGCTGATACAGAATGGGGACTGGAGTTTTTTATTTACTGTTATTTTTGTATATTTGTTTACTGCTATATGTTAACTTGATACTGAAATAGTAGTTTGGTTTAGCCTGAGAGTATTTTTGAACAATTTTGGAACAAATGTACAAAATATTTAAAAAAAAAAAAAAAAAGGGGGGGGGGGGGTGCATCAATAATCGTTTTAGAATCGAATCGGACCATCTGAATCGTAATCGTAATCGAATTGTTAGGTGCCCAAAGATTCCCAGCTCTAATTATTATTATTATTACTATTATTATTATTCCAATTTTTATTAATAATTTATTTGTTTTGCTCCTTGTAATTGATATTTGCAAAACTAACATCAGTATTTAGGGCTGTGGAACGAATTAATTCAATTATAATGTATTCTTATGGGAAAATCCTGCTCGACATACAACCATTTCGACTTACAAAAAAGGTCGTGGAACGAATTAACTTGGTATGTAGAGGTATCACTGTATATCAAACCCATTCCGATTCTCCGCGTCAAACCAGCTGATAGGTCAAATTAAATACTGTTTATGTTTGTGTCTGTCTTGTTAAAATGTGATGTAATTCAATTTAAATTGCATTGTGTTGTACTGGATGACAACAAGACAGGAATAAATACAAAATCGTCACGGAGGAATATTTTTGTAGCAGTAAATATTTTGGGGACTGAATATGGCAAATGAAGAAATATGATTTGGCTCATGTGTATTGCAGATTTCAGTCCTGAATGCCAGGAGTCTGCTCGCATGGAAGAAGAGGAGGAGGAAGAGTCGCCACGCTTCAAGAAGGTGGAGGAAGAATTCGTCCACATTAAAGAGGAGCAGGAAGAGTATTTCATTAGAGTTGAGAACCCCCACATTGAGAAGCAACAGCAACCTCATCCCTTCAAAAATGAGGAAGAGAACCCTCCGTATGTTAAAGAGGAGGTGGTGGACATGCTCAGCTGGACTGGTGAGCTATTGAAGTGTGAAGATGGATATCCAAGCGAGGGCAGCAAAGGGGCAGAGCCGCCAAGTGGCAGTAGCAGTTCAACAGATGGATCCCTAGCAGACAACCTCATCGCTAAACCATCAGATAGAGTCGACGCCACATCACACTTGCTGTTCTGTGAGTATCAAGTTACTCGTATTGAGGGGGGTGTGGGGCTCTGTCTGACGCGGTGTATGCAGAAAGCTGGAACTATTATTTGGTGGCATTGGTTCAATCCTTTTAGTCTTTTCTGTGATAATGTGTCCAATCCTTGTTGTTGGACCATATGACTGACTAATTTTGACATTGGCACATAAGCACAAGTTTAAAGTGCATATGACACCTGAAAGCTAGTGATGCACGATAATGCATTTTTCAACCGATACCGATAACCGATAATTTCCTCCTCATTCCAACCGATAACCGATAATGTCAAGCCGATAATTCTATGAAAAGATTTATGTAAAATTTTAAAGTATACACAAAAGAAAATATTACTGTGCCAAAATATAATTTATTGCTCTTTTTTTCAACATAAAGTATGAACAAGTCGTCAATTCAAACATCTAAATAATGACAGATTGTCTGACATTGTGTAATGGTAAACCTTTGGCAACAATTACAGAGTAAATACCTAAGTTACACAAAAATGCGTTTAAAAGTAAGCCATTCCTAACATATATAACATTAATCCGCTGCAAAACACACCTCCTTAAAACTAGTCAGTTTTAAGTGTAAATCTATTGCAATAAGTGAAATGATCTACGATCGCTTCAAGTGTATTTCTCTCAGATTTCTTGGAAGAAAAATAGCTAGCTGAAAATAATCTTAACAGCCTTGTTTTAAGCAATACATTATTATACTTAATCCTAAAAAAAAAAACTTGAAGAAGGAAAGATTTTGAATAATATTTGTGGCTACAGAATATTGATTTAAGAATTTGATTATCTACTGTGACTGTAATTGAGCAAAGAAATACGTTAAATAATTTGAAAAGTGATTGCTAATGTTATATGCTTTGTTGCACACTGTGAAAATGATTACCTCAAAAGAGCGAGATGTCATGTACCCATTCTGCAGCGCTTTGTTTACATTTGCGGCTTTCACGACATTTGCGTTACAGCAGCTAAACTGCTACACGGCAGTACTATTTGGACGGAGTTGGAGCTCGCATCCGCGTGCGTGTTGTTTTGTGCCTGAGTTTTATTAAGCTGAAAATAAAGGCAGCGTTACAAAGTCATCTGACCGCTCGTCATTTCACATTCTGAATGCATTATTGACTGGCTGACTTCGTTTTCTCCATGTTTAAATGATCTTATAACCACTATGCCGTCATGATAAGCTTGCTTACCGGACATCACTTTTTCATGAAGAATGGTGGTCGTATAAACTGCATTATTTCTTTTATCCAGGGCTTTGGTTCTCGGGTCATTAAGGTAAAAAAAAAAAAAAAAACACGTGTCTTGTCTCGGCGGCGGCGGCAGCTACATTCGTACCGGATAATCCGCCTGCCCTGGCCGGTTCGCCGCGGCGTATTCGGGTCCTGGCTCTGCTCGCACGCCGTGGGGCAATGCTCGAGAAACCGGGGTGTTCGCCGGAGGTCCAGAGGCCGGGGAACCGGGCTCGGCCCGCCCCGCCTATGGCGAGGTGGCGGCGGCCTGCCGGACTGGCCAGAGCGGCGGGCTCCGTCGGAAGACGGCTACTTGCCGACTATCGGTCTCCAGTAGTGCCGGTGTTTAGCCTTAGATGCGAATTTACCACCCGCCTTGGGCTGCATTCCCAAACAGCCCGACTCTGTATCGTCACAAGCCCTGTAGTTTAACTTAGTGTTTACAATAGCTTTAGCATTCCTGCTAGCAGCAGCCTCGTATTTGTTCCAAAATTCTTTATGATGCATTTTTAAATGGCTGCTGGGTTAGTGGTTTTGAATGAGGACGCGTTCTTTCTGCCTCGTGGAACTTATACGGTACATGTTTCGCAGATGGCGAGAGCGTCGTTTTTTTAGTAACAGCCGCCATAATATTCAACTACTTCTTGTCTTGTAACTCCGCCTCCTCAACCCCTCCTCCCTCAGTGGCTTCAGAGAGGGGAGGGGTTGAGGAGGCGGTGTGCTGAATTCTTTGGTTGCGCACATTTGGAGGCAAAATCAAGTATATAATTATCGGATTGCATTATCGGTTGAATTTTTTTATTATCTGGATTATCTGTGTGACGTCATAATTGCCATTATCGGCCGATAATTATCGGTGACCGATATTATCGTGTATCTTTACTGAAAGCATGTTTATTTCATATTCCACACGGTATTTTATGCTACTGAATGAAATGGACTGCTTGGATGTGTGTGGAAGTGATGGATATATTTAACTTTTTGAATCCCACTCAATGAAAATGAGTGACTTCCGGCCACAGTCTACAGCAGGGGTGCCCAATCCCGGTCCTCGAGAGCCCCTATCCAGCTTGTTTTCCGTGTCTCCCTCCTTTAACACACCTGAATCAAATGATCAGCTCATCAGCAAGCTCTGCAGCAGCCTGATAACGATCCTGATTAGTTGATTCAGGTGTGTTAGAGGAGGGAGACATGAAAAATAAGCTGGATAGGGGCTCTCGAGGACCAGGATTGGGCACCCCTGATTTACAGTACCTGACAAAAGTCTTGTCGCGTCATACACACTGAAGTGTCCCTCTAATATATTTTTAATCAATATTTTTTTACAAGAAATGGATAATTTTAATCCCAACAGGTTTTGGAATAACATTTCGGTGCCAAACAAAACTGTTGAAAAGTGTTCTGATGTTTACAGCTTTGTAAAGCCCATTGCGTCAATTTTTGCAAAGACATAAGTCTTGTCGCCTTGTCAAATGATGCACACAATCCCAGATTAGAGTTTCACCTGTTACCAATAATGGATCAATTAACTCTCAGGTGTGTATAAAAAGAACCCCAGTGCACTAGACCAGGGGTCTCCAACCCAGTCCTCAAGGCCCACTGTGGGTCCTGGTTTTTGTTCCAGCTGATCCAGCAGAGACAGTTGAACCAATGAGGCTTCTGCTAAAACAAGCCACACCTGACTGCAATCAACTGATTGTGTTGAAAGTGTTGTCACCTTGTATTGTAGGAATGAAATCCTGCACCCTCAGTGGGCCTTTGTGGAATAGGTTGGGGACCCCTGCACTAGACTGCCACATCAACCGCAACCTGACCTCTGACAAGATGCCGTAAGGCCGAAAGACACAGAGTCCACCACGCTACGCTCAGAACGTTCCGAACGACGCAACAAATACGTTTGCATTGTAGTCAATACGAGGTGGTGCACATGATCCGCTCAGCTCCGATCCAGATGCGCCTGAGTCCGCCTCTCCGATCCGTCAAAACTAAAACACGTACGAGGTCTATTTTCTGGTCCGTCAACCTGCGGCCGTATCAAGCCCTGCTGTTTAACACGCACCAAACAGGAAATAGAACGGCAGCAATATCCGGTCTTTCAAAGTAAATAATGTTAATAAAAGTATTATGCATCTAATTTTAACCATATTTTATTGAAATTTGCACAAAGCAAAATGTATACAGGTCATTTGCATGGGAAGAATGGTGCTCGTGTATCTCCAAACAATATATTTTAAAATGACTAAAGGAAAAGACATTCTTCCTAATACTAATGTAGCGTCACTATGAAGTGCTGCATTGGTCGTCAGCGCGACTATCTTATTGGTGTTTTTGATGCGGCACCGCGAACAGAGCGCGGAGAAAAATAAACAGTAAAAAGTGAGCTAGACTTCTGTGCTGATTTACAGAAACTTCAGCTGGCAGTTCTTGGAAGTGCAATATTTGTGTATATGCACGCGTTAGATGTAAGATCTTAAGCCCGAACCTGACCCGACTCGAATTTCAGGAAGGGTCTGGCCTAAAATGTCAATTATGACGTTTGGGTCGGGCCGACGGGGGAGTCTGCGGGTTATTTTGTGCTTTTGTGTGTGTTGAACTTAATTTAACTGCAGCTAAACTGTACTTTTGGCCTTTGAGCATTTTTGGCGTGTTTTTTCCCCCGCTGAAAATATTGTCACAATAATAATTTTTGTGTTGATCTGATCATGTAGCCTCTCCCATTTTGCGATTGCGCGTCTAGAGTCCGCGGGTGTACGGACCGCATGAGAGTCTTATGCTGTCGGCATTGGGCATGGCAGGGGATCTCTATCGCATTTGTTACGTCATTCGGAACGGAGCTGACCGTAGCGCGGCGGACTCTGTGTGTTTCGGAGGGTAAGATTCCTCCTGAGACCAAAGTGTTAATTAGTGTTCTTACCAAATGCGCTACTGACCTCCAGTGGCCAGTTTTATTGCTTTAAAATGGGTTTTGAGCTTTGTGCATTGGATCTTAGATACATCGGAACCTATAGATGCCTCTTGTCAAAAAAAAACGCAAAAGACATATAAATGCGTTTTTGGGACACTGAAACAATTAAAAATAGGCCTGCAAGCAGGACTGAACGGGCCCTCGCAATCTAGCGCAACTCGGACGTCACGCAACTCGGACTGTGTGCAGGTCAGGGTGGTGGCAGATGCTCCTCTCTAATCATCTCATTAGAACATAACATGCTCGAAAGTCGCCTATTTACATTCCCACACCCAAGAGATAAAAACCCCTATTGGAGAGAGTACTACAAAAAAGGAGCCACTACTGAGCTGTGCAGCCAAGCCCTTATTCAAAACCAAAATTAATCTTCTAACTGGGCCAATTCGACGAAGTGTGCCAAATATTGTGGCTATATAAGCTGCCTGAGTCTTTGAAAAAAAATATTTCCTTTAAATGGCGAATAAAGGGTCGTCACGGCAACATACAGAGACACGTGGACATGGGCCGTAAATAAGTATTACAATAGGTCTTCAAATTACAATGACCAACCTGAAAAGAACTGGACATGTATTGGAAAAACGAGTGACTTTCTATTGCCACTAGTTGGCGCTGTAGGGTTGATGCAAATGATCTCTACAAGGCCCTTCAGGGTATGACTCTCAACAAGCACGGGAAGTTTGGCGCAGATATGTTGTATATCTGCCGAGTTATGACTGTTCAAAGTTTTTGGAGAGAAAAATTGTTGACAGTCATTTTCACTTTCCTGTTTGGACCCCTCCGCTTCAACGAAACTTCAATATTTTTCATCAGGCACCTGAAGACAGGTCTTAAGGCTTCCCTTATGCAGGTTTGAGGTAGATTGATTTTTTCCCTTTAGAGGAGGAGTGTGTCCCGTAAAAAAGGGCATTTCCTGTTCCCACTAGGAGGCGCCAGGCACAAATGGTAAATTTCCAATCCAGTCCTGCTCAGGCTGGTATACCTCACACACCTGCCAGATTTAAAATAGATTGAACGTTGTATGAGGGAGTTATCAGTCATTTTCCGAATTTGGTGTTTTGGCGAAAAAATGGCCGACTTTGGCACCCCGCCCAGGTCAGGCCCGTGAATGAAAACACACCATTTTGATAACTTAAGATTTCATATGCCTCATGAACAGTCTCGCCAATTTTGAGAATGATCAAACTAATTCCCTAGGTGCCAAGGTGTAAAATGTGCACACTGTAAATCGATAAAAATTTCACATTCAATCCAAAATACCCGATTTCCTGTTGGGTTTGGAATACGCATGCAAGAGACTTTTTGGAGCAGTTTTGTACAAGGTATCGACTCTCCGAATTTCATCCCTCTACGTTGAAAAAACCTAAATGGAGAGGCCTTTTTAAAAATTTCAAGGGGGCGCCACTGAGCCATTTTGTTACATGTTTTCGTAACGTTGCAAGATTATTGAACGTTATGCAAAGCCACATGTATGTCCAAATTTTTGTGAGTTTTCGTGCATGTTCAAGCCTCCAAATGTAAACTCCTACTGTGAACCGATAAAAATTTCACATTCGATCCAAAATACCCGATTTCCTGTTGGATTTGGAATACGGGTGCAAGAGACTTTTTGGAGCAGTTTTGCACAAGGTATCGACTCCCCAAATTTCATCACTCTATGTTAAAAAAACCTAATAGGAAACGCCTTTTTGAAAAATTCAAGGGGGCGCCACTGAGCCATTTTGTTACATTTTTTCGTAACATTGCAAGATTATCGAACGTTATCCAAAGCCGCATGTATGTGCAAATTTTTACGAGTTTTTGTGCATATTCAAGCCTCCAAATGTAAACTCCTACTGTGAACCCATGAAAATTTCACATTCGATCCAAAATACCCGATTTCCTGTTGGATTTGGAATACGGGTGCAAGAGACTTTTTGGAGCAGTTTTGCATAAGGTATCTACTCCCCAAACTTCCTTGCTCTATGTTGAAAAAACCCAATAGGAAAGGCCTTTTTTAAAACTTCTTTCTGTCGCCACTAGTTGGCACTGTAGAGTTGATGCAAATGACCCCTACAAGAACCTTCAGGGTATGACTCTCAACAAACACGGGAAGTTTGGCGCAGATATGTTGTATATCTGCCGAGTTATGACTGTTCAAAGTTTTTTGCGTGACAAATTGTTGACGTTCATTTTCACTTTCCTGTTTTGACCCCTCCGCCTCAACGAAACCTCAATATTTTTCATCAGGCACCTGAACACAGGTCTTAAGGCTCCCCTGATGCAGGTTTGAGGTCAACAGATTTTTTTCCCTTGGAGGAGGAACCTGTCTCGTTAAAAAAGGCATTTCCTGTTCTCACTAGGGGGCGCTAGACCTAATGGGTAATATTTCAATGCACTCGTGTTAAGGGTGGGATACCACACATACATGCCAAATATGAAAAAGATTGAACGTTGTGTCAAGGAACTATAAGTCATTTACTGAATTTGTCATTTTGCCGAAAAAATGGTCGACTTTGGCACCACGCCCAGGTCAGACCCGTGAATGAAAACGCACCATTTTCAAAACTTAAGATTTCATATGTCTCCTGAACAGTCTCACCAATTTTGAAGATGATCCAACTAACTCCCTCGGCGAAAAGGTCTCAAATGTGCACCCTGTAAATCGATAAAAATTTCATATTTGATCCAAAATAACCAATTTCCTGTTTGGTTTGGTATATGCGTGTAAATGCTTTTTTGGAGCGGTTTTGGACAAGGTATAGACCCCCCAAATTTCATTGCTCTACGCCGACAGACCCTAATGTTATAGGCCAATTTTAAAATTTCAAGGGGGCGCCACTGAGCCATTTTGTTATATTTTTTTGCAACGTTGCAAAATTATCGAAATTTACAATTTTCCGGACGTATGTGCAAATTTTGGTGACTTTTCGTGCATGTTCAGGCCTCCAAATTGGCCGTTTTCATTTGCCCTGAAAAAAAAAAAAATAAATAAAAAAAATAAAAATAATCCTTTGCAAAACAATAGGGCCTTCGCACGCTTAGTGCTCGGGCCCTAAATAGAACGTATTCATACGTTTTTGGGAGCAAGTGAGTTAAATGATGAATCTTTTTTTCAGTGAAACAATTATATTTTTGTACATTCAGCATCATTTGGGGGGATCTTAGCTTTCATCTGAGCCATTTCTGAAACCAATTGAACAATTAAAAGTCAGGTTATTAGGGCCCGAGCACTAAGCGTGCGAAGGCCCTATTGTTTTGCAAAGGATTATTATTTTTAGGGCCCGAGCACTAAGCGTGCGAAGGCCCTATTGTTTTGCAAAGGATTGTTAGGGCCCGCGCACTAGGCGTGCGAAGGCCCTATTGTTTTGCAAAGGATTATTATTATTTATTTATTTTTTTTCAGGGCAAATGAAAACGGCCAATTTGGAGGCCTGAACATGCGCGAAAAGTCACCAAAATTTGCACATACGTGCGGAAAATTGTAAATTTCGATAATTTAACAACGTTGCAAAAAAATTTAACAAAATGGCTCAGTGGCGCCCCCTTGAAATTTTAAAATTGGCCTATAACATTAGGGTTTGTCAGCGTAGAGCAATGAAATTTGGGGAGTCTATACCTTGTCTAAAACCGCTTCAAAAAAGCATTGGCACCCATATTCCAAACCCAACAGGAAATTGGTTATTTTGGATCGAATATGAAATTTTTATCGATTTACAGGGTGCACATTTGAGACCTTTTCGCCGAGGGAGTTAGTTGGATCGTCTTCAAAATTGGTGAGACTGTTCAGGAGACATATGAGATCTTAAGTTTCTAAAATGGTGTGTTTTCATTCACGGGTCTGACCTGGGCGTGGTGCCAAAGTCGGCCTTTTTTTCGGAAAAACACCGAATTCAGTAAATGGCTAATAATTCCTTGACACAACTTTCAATCTTTTTCATATCTGCCATGTATATGCGGTATCCCAGCCTGAACACGACTGCATTGAAATATTACCCATTAGGCCTAGCGCCCCCTAGTGAGAACAGGAAATGCCTTTTTTTACGAGACAGGTTCCTCCTCCAAGGGAAAAAAATCTGTTGACCTCAAACCTGCATCAGGGGAGCCTTAAGACCTGTGTTCAGGTGCCTGATGAAAAATATTGAGGTTTCGTTGAAGCGGAGGGGTCCAAACATGAAAGTGAAAATGATCGTCAACAATTTGTCTCGCAAAATACTTTGAACAGTCATAACTCAGCAGATATACAACATATCTGCGCCAAACTTCCCATGCTTGTTGAGAGTCATACCCTGAAGGGTCCTGTAGGGGTCATTTGCATCAACTCTACAGTGCCAACTAGTGGCGACAGAAAGGAGTTTTAAAAAAGGCCTTTCCTATTGGGTTTTTTCAACGTAGAGCAATGAAATTTGGGGAGTAGATACCTTATGCCTAACTGCTCAAAAAAGCTTCTTGCACCCATATTCCAAATCCAACAGAAAATCAGGTATTTTGGATCGAATGTGAAATTTCTGTCCATTTCTAGTACAGTTTACATTTGGAGGCCTGGACATGCAGGAAAACTCACCAAATTTTGCACATACATGCGGCTTTGTGTGGATTTCGATAATCTTGCAACGTTACAAAAAAATGTAACAAAATGGCTCAGTGGCGCCCCCTTGAATTTTTCAAAAAGGCGTTTCCTATTAGGTTTTTTTAACGTAGAGCAATGAAATTTGGGGAGTCGATACCTTGTGCAAAACTGCTCCAAAAAGTCTCTTGCACCCATATTCCAAACCCAACAGGAAATCGGGTATTTTGGATCGAATGTGAAATTTTTATCAATTAACAGGGTGCACATTTGAGACCTTGTCACAGAGGGAATCAGTTGGATCATCTTCAAAATTGGTTAGACAATTCAGGAGACATATGAAATCTAAACTTTTAAAATGGTGCGTTTTCATTCATGGGTCTGACCTGGGCGTGGTGCCAAAGTCGGCCATTTTTTCGGCAAAATGACAAATTCAGTAAAGGACTAATAGCTCCTTGAAACAACGTTCAATCTTTTTCACATCTGGCATGTATATGCGGCATCCCACCCTTGACACGAGTGCATTGAAATATTACTCATTAGGCCTAGCGCCCCCTAGTGGGAACAGGAAATGCCTTTTTTACGAAACAGGCTCCTCCTCCAAGGAAAAAAAATCTATTCACCTCAAACCTGCATCAGGGGAGCCTTAAGACATGTGTTCAGGTGCCTGATGAAAAATACAGAGGTTTGGTTGAAGCAAAAGGGTCCAACAGGAGAAGTAAAAATGACTGAAGCCATTTTGTCTCACCACAAGTTTTGAACAGTCATAACTTCTACAACATATCTGCGCCAAACATATCGTGCTTGTTGAGTCATAGTCTGAAGGGTCCTGTAGGGGTCATTTGCATCAACCCTACAGCGCCAACTAGTGGCAATAGAAAGTCACTCATTTTTTAAAATATATGTCCAGTTCTTTTCAGGTTGGTCATTGTTTCAAGACCTTTTAAAATACTTATTTTACGGCCCATGTCCACATGTCTCTGTCTGTTGCTGTGATGACCCTTTATTCGCTCCTTTTTTGTAGTCCTCTGTCCAATAGGGGTTTTTATCTCTTAGGTGTGTGAATGTAAAGAGGCAACTTTCGCGCATGTTAGGTTCTAATGAGATGATTAGAGAGGACGATCTGCCACCACCCTGACCTGCATACTGTCCGAGTTGCGCTAGATTGCGAGGGCCCGTTCAGTCCTGCTTGCAGGTCTAGTTATTAGGGCCCGAGCACTAAGCGTGCGAAGGCCCTATTGTTTTGCAAAGGATTATTATTAGGGCCCGAGCACTAGACGTGCGAAGGCCCTATTGTTTTGCAAAGGATTATTATTATTATTATTATTATTAGGGCCCGAGCACTAAGCGTGCGAAGGCCCTATTGTTTTGCAAAGGATTATTATTATTATTATTAGGGCCCGAGCACTAGGCGTGCGAAGGCCCTATTGTAATGCAAAGGATTATTATTATTATTATTATTATTATTAGGGCCCGAGCACTAGGCGTGCGAAGGCCCTATTGTAATGCAAAGGATTATTAGGGCCCGAGCACTAGGCGTGCGAAGGCCCTATTGTAATGCAAAGGATTATTATTATTATTATTATTATTATTCTTCTTTCTTCATGGCAAATGAAAATGGCCAATTTGGAGGCCTGAACATGCACGAAAAGTCACCAAAATTTGCACATACGTGCAGATTCGCGTAAAATTTGATAATCTAGCGTCGTTTTGAAAAAATTTCAAAAAATGGCTCAGTGGCGCCCCCTTGACCCTTAAAATTTTCAAAAAGGCCTTTCCTCTCAGGTTTTCAACGTAGAGCGATGAAATTTGGGGAGTAGATACCTTATGCCTAACTGTTCAAAAAAGCCTCTTGCACCCATATTCCAAATCTGACAGGAAATCGGATATTTTGGATCAAATGTGAAATTTTTTCGGTTCACAGTTGGAGTTTACGTTTGGAGGCCTGAACATGCACGAAAACTCACCAAAATTTGCACATACATGCAACTTTGCGTAAATTTTGATAATCTACAAAAAAATTTAACAAAATCGCTCAGTGGCGCCCCCTTGAAATTTTCAAAAAGGCCTGTCCTATTAGGTTTTTTCAACGTAGAATGATGAAATTTGGTGAGTCGATACATTGTGTAAAACTGCTCCAAAAAGTCTCTTGCACCAATATTCCAAACCCAACAGGAAGCCGGAAATTTTGGATCAAATGTGAAATTTTATCGATTTACATTTGAGACCTTGTCGCTGAAGAAAATAGTTGGATCGTCTTCAAAATTGGTCAGACTATTCAGGAGACATATGAGATCTTAAGTTTTCAAAATGGTGAGTTTTCACTCAAGGGTCTGACCTGGGCGTGGTCCCAAAGTCGGCCATTTTTGGGCAAAATACCAAATTCAGAATATGATTAAAAACTCGGTGATACAACGTTCAATCTTTTTCATTTCTAGCATGTATATGAGATATCCCAGCCTGAACACGACTGCATTGAAATATTACCCATTAGGCCTGGCGCCCCCTAGTGGAAACAGGAAATGGCCTTCTTTACGAGACAGGCTCCTCCTCCAAGGGAAAAAAATCTATTGACCTCAAACCTGTTTCAGGGGAGCCTCAAGACATGTGTTCAGGTCCCTGATGAAAAATATTGAGGTTTCGTTGAAGCGGAGAGGTCCAAACTGGAAGTGAAAATGACCGTCAACAATTTGTCTCGCCAAAAACTTTGAACAGTCATAACTCGGCAGATATGCAACATATCTGCGCCAAACTTTCCGTGTTTGTTGAGAGTCATACCCTGAAGGTTCTTGTAGGGGTCATTTGCATCAACTCTACAGTGCCAACTAGTGGCGACAGAAAGAAGTTTTAAAAAAGGCCTTTCCTATTGGGTTTTTTCAACATAGAGCAAGGAAATTTGGGGAGTAGATACCTTATGCAAAACTGCTCCAAAAAGTCTCTTGCACCCATATTCCAAATCCAACAGGAAATCGGGTATTTTGGATCGAATGTGAAATTTTCATGGGTTCACAGTAAGAGTTTACATTTGGAGGCTTGAATATGCATAAAAACTCACCAAAATTTGCACATACATGCGGCTTTGGATAACGTTCGATAATCTTGCAATGTTACAAAAAAATGTAACAAAATGGCTCACTGGCGCCCCCTTGAAATTTTCAAAAAGGCCTCTCCATTTAGGTTTTTTCAACGTAGAGGGATGAAATTCGGAGAGTCAATACCTTGTACAAAACTGCTCCAAAAAGTCTCTTGCATGCATATTCCAAACCCAACAGGAAATCGGGTATTTTTGATTGAATGTGAAATTTTTATCGATTTACAGTGTGCACATTTTACACCTTGGCACCTAGGGAATTAGTTTGATCATTCTCAAAATTGGCGAGCCTGTTCATGAGGCATATGAAATCTTAATTTATCAAAATGGTGTGTTTTCATTCACGGGCCTGACCTGGGCGGGGTGCCAAAGTCGGCCATTTTTTCGCCAAAACACCGAATTCGGAAAATGACTGATAACTCCCTCATACAACGTTCAATCTATTTTAAATCTGGCATGTGTGTGAGGTATACTAGCCTGAGCAGGACTGGATTGAAAATTTACCATTTGTGCCTGGCGCCTCCTAGTGGGAACAGGAAATGCCCTTTTTTACGGGACACACTCCTCCTCTAAAGGGAAAAAATCAATCTACCTCAAACCTGCAAAAGGGAAGCCTTAAGACCTGTCTTCAGGTGCCTGATGAAAAATATTGAAGTTTCGTTGAAGCGGAGGGGTCCAAACAGGAAAGTGAAAATGACTGTCAACAATTTTTCTCTCCAAAAACTTTGAACAGTCATAACTCGGCAGATATACAACATATCTGCGCCAAACTTCCCGTGCTTGTTGAGAGTCATACCCTGAAGGGCGTTGTAGGGGTCATTTGCATCAACCCTACAGCGCCAACTAGTGGCAATAGAAAGTCACTCGTTTTTCCAATACATGTCCAGTTCTTTTCAGGTTGGTCATTGTAGTTTCAAGACCTATTAAAATACTTATTTACGGCCCATGTCCACGTGTCTCTGTCTGTTGCCGTGACGACCCTTTGTTCGCCATTTAAAGGAAATATTTTTTTTCAGAGACTCAGGCAGCTTATAGAGCCACAATAGTTGGCACACTTGGTCGAATTGGCCCAGTTAGAAGATTAATTTTAGTTTTGAATAAGGGCTTGGCTGCACAGCTCAGTAGTGGCTCCTTTTTTGTAGTACTCTCTCCAATAGGGGTTTTTATCTCTTGGGTGTGGGAATGTAAATAGGCGACTTTCGAGCATGTTAGGTTCTAATGAGATGATTAGAGAGGAGGATCTGCCACCGCCCTGACCTGCACACAGTCCGAGTTGCGTGACGTCCGAGTTGCGCTAGATCGCGAGGGCCCGTTCAGTCCTGCTTGCAGGCCTAGTTATTATTATTATTATTATTATTATTATTCTTTCTTCATGGCAAATGAAAATGGCCAATTTGGAGGCCTGAACATGCACGAAAAGTCACCAAAATTTGCACATACGTGCAGATTCGCGTAAATTTCGATAATCTTGCGTCGTTTTGAAAAAATGTCAAAAAATGGCTCAGTGGCGCCCCCTTGACCCTTAAAATTTTCAAAAAGGCCTCTCCTCTCAGGTTTTCAACGTAGAGCAATGAAATTTGGGGAGTAGATACCTTATACCTAACTGTTCAAAAAAGCCTCTTGCACCCATATTCCAAATCCAACAGGAAATCGGTTATTTTGGATCGAATCTGAAATTTTTTCGGTTCACAGTTGGAGTTCACATTTGGAGGCTTGAACATGCACGAAAACTCACCAAAATGTGCACATATGTTCAACTTTGCGTAAATTTTGATAATCTACAAAAAAATTTAACAAAATGGCTCAGTGGCGCCCCCTTGAAATTTTCAAAAAGGCCTTTCCTATTTGGTTTTTTCAACGTAGAACGATGAAATTTGGTGAGTCGATACATTGTGCAAAACTGCTCCAAAAAGTCTCTTGCACCCATATTCCAAACCCAACAGGAAGCCGGAAATTTTGGATCAAATGTGAAATTTTATCGATTTACATTTGAGACCTTGTCGCTGAAGAAAATAGTTGGATCGTCTTCAAAATTGGTCAGACTATTCAGGAGACATATGAGATCTTAAGTTTTCAAAATGGTGAGTTTTCACTCAAGGGTCTGACCTGGGCGTGGTCCCAAAGTCGGCCATTTTTGGGCAAAATACCAAATTCAGAAAATGATTAAAAACTCCGTGATACAACGTTCAATCTTTTTCATTTCTAGCATGTATATGAGATATCCCAGCCTGAACACGACTGCATTGAAATATTACCCATTAGGCCTGGCGCCCCCTAGTGGGAACAGGAAATGGCCTTCTTTACGAGACAGGCTCCTCCTCCAAGGGAAAAAAATCTATTGACCTCAAACCTGTTTCAGGGGAGCCTCAAGACATGTGTTCAGGTCCCTGATGAAAAATATTGAGGTTTCGTTGAAGCGGAGAGGTCCAAACTGGAAGTGAAAATGACCGTCAACAATTTGTCTCGCTAAAAATTTTGAACAGTCATAACTCGGCAGATATGCAACATATCTGCGCCAAACTTTCCGTGTTTGTTGAGAGTCATACCCTGAAGGTTCTTGTAGGGGTCATTTGCATCAACTCTACAGTGCCAACTAGTGGCGACAGAAAGAAGTTTTAAAAAAGGCCTTTCCTATTGGGTTTTTTCAACATAGAGCGAGGAAATTTGGGGAGTAGATACCTTATGCAAAACTGCTCCAAAAAGTCTCTTGCACCCGTATTCCAAATCCAACAGGAAATCGGGTATTTTGGATCGAATGTGAAATTTTCATGGGTTCACAGTAAGAGTTTACATTTGGAGGCTTGAATATGCATAAAAACTCACCAAAATTTGCACATACATGCGGCTTTGGATAACGTTCGATAATCTTGCAACGTTACGAAAACATGTAACAAAATGGCTCAGTGGCGCCCCCTTGAAATTTTCAAAAAGGCCTCTCCATTTAGGTTTTTTCAACGTAGAGTGATGAAATTTGGAGAGTCGATACTTTGTGCAAAACTGCTCCAAAAAGTCTCTTGCACACACATTCCAAATCCTACAGGAAATCGGGTATTTTGGATTGAATGTGAACTTTTTATCGATTTACAGTGTGCACATTTTACACCTTGGCACCTAGGGAATTAGTTTGATCATTCTCAAAATTGGCGAGACTGTTCATGAGGCATATGAAATCTTAAGTTATAAAAATGGTGTGTTTTCATTCACGGGCCTGACCTGGGCGGGGCGCCAAATTCTTCCATTTTTTCGCCAAAACACCAAATTCGGAAAATGACTGATAACTCCCTCATACAACGTTCAATCTATTTTAAATCTGGCATGTGTGTGAGGTATACCAGCCTGAGCAGGACTGGATTGAAAATTTACCATTTGTGCCTGGCGCCTCCTAGTGGGAACAGGAAATGCCCTTTTTTACGGGACACACTCCTCCTCTAAAGGGAAAAAATCAATCTACCTCAAACCTGCATAAGGGAAACCTTAAGACCTGTCTTCAGGTGCCTGATGAAAAATATTGAAGTTTCGTTGAAGCGGAGGGGTCCAAACAGGAAAGTGAAAATGACTGTCAACAATTTTTCTCTCCAAAAACTTTGAACAGTCATAACTCGGCAGATATACAAGATATCTGCGCCAAACTTCCCGTGCTTGTTGAGAGTCATACCCTGAAGGAACTTGTAGGGGTCATTTGCATCAACCCTACAGCGCCAACTAGTGGCGATAGAAAGTCACTCGTTTTTCCAAAACATGTCCAGTTCTTTTCATGTTGGTCATTGTAGTTTCAAGACCTATTAAAATACTTTTTTACGGCCCATGTCCACGTGTCTCTGTCTGTTGCCGTGACGACCCTTTGTTGGCCATTTAAAGGAAATATTTTTTTTCAGAGACTCAGGCAGCTTATAGAGCCACAATATTTGGCACACTTTGTCGAATTGGCCAAGTTAGAAGATTAATTTTGGTTTTGAATAAGGGCTTGGCTGCACAGCTCAGTAGTGGCTCCTTTTTTGTAGTACTCTCTCCAATAGGGGTTTTTATCTCTTGGGTGTGGGAATGTAAATAGGCGACTTTCGAGCATGTTAGGTTCTAATGAGATGATTAGAGAGGAGGATCTGCCACCACCCTGACCTGCACACAGTCCGAGTTGCGTGACGTCCGAGTTGCGCTAGATTGCGAGGGCCCGTTCAGTCCTGCTTGCAGGCCTAGTTATTAGGGCCCGAGCACTAGGCGTGCGAAGGCCCTATTGTAATGCAAAGGATTATTATTATTATTATTATTATTATTATTCTTCTTTCTTCATGGCAAATGAAAATGGCCAATTTGGAGGCCTGAACATGCACGAAAAGTCACCAAAATTTGCACATACGTGCAGATTCGCGTAAATTTCGATAATCTTGCGTCGTTTTGAAAAAATGTCAAAAAATGGCTCAGTGGCGCCCCCTTGACCCTTAAAATTTTCAAAAAGGCCTCTCCTCTCAGGTTTTCAACGTAGAGCAATGAAATTTGGGGAGTAGATACCTTATGCCTAACTGCTCAAAAAAGCCTCTTGCACCCATATTCCAAATCCAACAGGAAATCGGTTATTTTGGATCGAATCTGAAATTTTTTCGGTTCACAGTTGGAGTTCACATTTGGAGGCCTGAACATGCACGAAAACTCACCAAAATGTGCACATATGTTCAACTTTGCGTAAATTTTGATAATCTTTGAAAAAAATTAACAAAAAGGCTCAGTGGCGCCCCCTTGAAATTTTCAAAAAGGCCTGTCCTATTAGGTTTTTTCAATGTAGAATGATGAAATTTGGTGAGTCGATACATTGTGTAAAACTGCTCCAAAAAGTCTCTTGCACCTATATTCCAAATCCAACAGGAAGTCGGAAATTTTGGATCAAATGCGAAATTTTATTGATTTACATTTGAGACCTTGTCGCTGAAGAAAATAGTTGGATCGTCTTCAAAATTGGTCAGACTATTCAGGAGACATATGAGATCTTAAGTTTTCAAAATGGTGAGTTTTCATCCAAGGGTCTGGCCTGGGCGTAGTCCCAAAGTTGGCCATTTTTAGGCAAAATACCAAATTCAGAAAATGATTAAAAACTCCGTGATACAACGTTCAATCTTTTTCATTTCTAGCATGTATATGAGATATCCCAGCCTGAACACGACTGCATTGAAATATTACTCATTAGGCCTGGCGCCCCCTAGTGGGAACAGGAAATGGCATTCTTTACGAGAGAGGATCCTCCTCCAAGGGAAAAAAATCTATTGACCTCAAACCTGTTTCAGGGGAGCCTCAAGACATGTGTTCAGGTGCCTGATGAAAAATATTTAGGTTTCGTTGAAGCGGAGAGGTCCAAACTGGAAGTGAAAATGACCGTCAACAATTTGTCTCGCCAAAAACTTTGAACAGTCATAACTCGGCAGATATGCAACATATCTGCGCCAAACTTTCCGTGTTTGTTGAGAGTCATACCCTGAAGGTTCTTGTAGGGGTCATTTGCATCAACTCTACAGTGCCAACTAGTGGCGACAGAAAGAAGTTTTAAAAAAGGCCTTTCCTATTGGGTTTTTTCAACATAGAGCGAGGAAATTTGGGGAGTAGATACCTTATGCAAAACTGCTCCAAAAAGTCTCTTGCACCCATATTCCAAATCCAACAGGAAATCGGGTATTTTGGATCAAATGTGAAATTTTTATCGGTTCACAGTAGGAGTTTACATTTGGAGGCTTGAACATGCACGAAAACTCACAAAAATTTCGACATACATGCGGCTTTGCATAACGTTCAATAATCTTGCAACGTTACGAAAACATGTAACAAAATGGCTCACTGGCGCCCCCTTGAAATTTTCAAAAAGGCCTCTCCATTTAGGTTTTTCTAACATAGAGTGATGAAATTTGGAGAGTCAAAACTTTGTGCAAAACTGCTCCAAAAAGTCTCTTGCACACACATTCCAAATCCTACAGGAAATCGGGTATTTTGGATTGAATGTGAACTTTTTATCGATTTACAGTGTGCACATTTTACACCTTGGCACCTAGGGAATTAGTTTGATCATTCTCAAAATTGGTGAGACTGTTCATGAGGCATATGAAATCTTAAGTTATAAAAATGGTGTGTTTTCATTCACGGGCCTGACCTGGGCGGGCGGCCAAAGTCGGCCATTTTTTCGCCAAAACACCGAATTCGGAAAATGACTGATAACTCCCTCATACAACCTTCAATCTATTTTAAATCTGCCATGTGTGTGAGGTATACCAGCCTGAGCAGGACTGGATTGAAAATTTACCATTTGTGCCTGGCGCCTCCTAGTGGGAACAGGAAATGCCCTTTTTTACGGGACACACTCCTCCTCTAAAGGGAAAAAATCAATCTACCTCAAACCTGCATAAGGGAAACCTTAAGACCTGTCTTCAGGTGCCTGATGAAAAATATTGAAGTTTCGTTGAAGCGGAGGGGTCCAAACAGGAAAGTGAAAATGACTGTCAACAATTTTTCTCTCCAAAAACTTTGAACAGTCATAACTCGGCAGATATACAAGATATCTGCGCCAAACTTCCCGTGCTTGTTGAGAGTCATACCCTGAAGGGCCTTGTAGGGGTCATTTGCATCAACCCTACAGCGCCAACTAGTGGCGATAGAAAGTCACTCGTTTTTCCAAAACATGTCCAGTTCTTTTCATGTTGGTCATTGTAGTTTCAAGACCTATTAAAATACTTTTTTACGGCCCATGTCCACGTGTCTCTGTCTGTTGCCGTGACGACCCTTTGTTCGCCATTTAAAGGAAATATTTTTTTTCAGAGACTCAGGGAGCTTATAGAGCCACAATAGTTGGCACACTTGGTCGAATTGGCCCAGTTAGAAGATTAATTTTGGTTTTGAATAAGGGCTTGGCTGCACAGCTCAGTAGTGGCTCCTTTTTTGTAGTACTCTCTCCAATAGGGGTTTTTATCTCTTGGGTGTGGGAATGTAAATAGGCGACATTCGAGCATGTTAGGTTCTAATGAGATGATTAGAGAGGAGGATCTGCCACCACCCTGACCTGCACACAGTCCGAGTTGCGTGACGTCCGAGTTGCGCTAGATTGCGAGGGCCCGTTCAGTCCTGCTTGCAGGCCTAGTTATTATTATTCTTTCTTCATGGCAAATGAAAATGGCCAATTTGGAGGCCTGAACATGCACGAAAAGTCACCAAAATTTGCACATACGTGCAGATTCGCGTAAAATTTGATAATCTTGCGTCGTTTTGAAAAAATTTTTAAAAATGGCTCAGTGGCGCCCCCTTGACCCTTAAAATTTTCAAAAAGGCCTCTCCTCTCAGGTTTTCAACGTAGAGCGATGAAATTTGGGGAGTAGATACCTTATGCCTAACTGTTCAAAAAAGCCTCTTGCACCCATATTCCAAATCCGACAGGAAATCGGATATTTTGGATCAAATGTGAAATTTTTTCGGTTCACAGTTGGAGTTTACGTTTGGAGGCCTGAACATGCACGAAAACTCACCAAAATTTGCACATACACGCAACTTTGCGTAAATTTTGATAATCTACAAAAAAATTTAACAAAATCGCTCAGTGGCGCCCCCTTGAAATTTTCAAAAAGGCCTTTCCTATTAGGTTTTTTCAACGTAGAATGATGAAATTTGGTGAGTCGATACATTGCGTAAAACTGCTCCAAAAAGTCTCTTGCACCTATATTCCAAATCCAACAGGAAGTCGGAAATTTTGGATCAAATGCGAAATTTTATCGATTTACATTTGAGACCTTGTCGCTGAAGAAAATAGTTGGATCGTCTTCAAAATTGGTCAGACTATACAGGAGACATATGAGATCTTAAGTTTTCAAAATGGTGAGTTTTCATCCAAGGGTCTGGCCTGGGCGTAGTCCCAAAGTTGGCCATTTTTGGGCAAAACACCAAATTCAGAAAATGATTAAAAACTCCGTGATACAACGTTCAATCTTTTTCATTTCTAGCAAGTATATGAGATATCCCAGCCTGAACACGACTGCATTTAAATTTTACCCATTAGGCTTGGCGCCCCCTAGTGGGAACAGGAAATGGCCTTATTTACGAGACAGGCTCCTCCTCCAAGGGAAAAAAATCTATTGACCTCAAACCTGTTTCAGGGGAGCCTCAAGACATGTGTTCAGGTGCCTAATGAAAAATATTGAGGTTTTGTAGAAGCGGAGAGGTACAAACTGGAAGTGAAAATGACCGTCAACAATTTGTCTCGCCAAAAACTTTGAACAGTCATAACTCGGCAGATATACAACATATCTGCGCCAAACTTCCCGTGTTTGTTGAGAGTCATACCCTGAAGGTTCGTGTAGGGGTCATTTGCATCAACTCTACAGTGCCAACTAGTGGCGACAGAAAGAAGTTTTAAAAAAGGCCTTTCCTATTGGGTTTTTCCAACATAGAGTGAGGAAATTTGGGGAGTTGATACCTTGTGCAAAACTGCTCCAAAAAGTCTCTTGCACCCATTTTCCAAATCCAACAGGAAATCGGGTATTTTGGATCAAATGTGAAATTTTTATCGGTTAACAGTAGGAGTTTACATTTGGAGGCTTGAACATGCACGAAAACTCACAAAAATTTCGACATACATGCGGCTTTGCATAACGTTCAATAATCTTGCAACGTTACGAAAAAATGTAACAAAATGGCTCAGTGGCGCCCCCTTGAAATTTTCAAAAAGGCCTCTCCATTTAGGTTTTTTCAACGTAGATGGATGAAATTCGGAGAGTCAATACCTTGTACAAAACTGCTCCAAAAAGTCTCTTGCATGCGTATTCCAAACCCAACAGGAAATCGGGTATTTTGGATTGAATGTGAATTTTTTATCGATTTACAGTGTGCACATTTTACACCTTGGCACCTAGGGAATTAGTTTGATCATTCTCAAAATTGGCGAGACTGTTCATGAGGCATATGAAATCTTAAGTTATCAAAATGGTGTGTTTTCATTCACGGGCCTGACCTGGGCGGGGTGCCAAAGTCGGCCATTTTTTCGCCAAAACACCGAATTCGGAAAATGACTGATAACTCCCTCATACAACGTTCAATCTATTTTAAATCTGCCATGTGTGTGAGGTATACCAGCCTGAGCACGACTGGATTGAAAATTTACCATTTGTGCCTGGCGCCTCCTAGTGGGAACAGGAAATGCCCTTTTTTACGGTGACACACTCCTCCTCCAAGGGAAAAAATTAATCGACCTCAAACCTGCATAAGGGAAGCCTTAAGACCTGTCTTCAGGTGCCTGATGAAAAATATTGAAGTTTCGTTGAAGCGGAGGGGTCCAAACAGGAAAGTGAAAATGACTGTCAATAATTTTTCTCTCCAAAAATTTTGAACAGTCATAACTCGGCAGATATACAACATATCTGCGGCAAACTTCCCGTGCTTGTTGAGAGTCATACCCTGAAGGGCCTTGTAGGGGTCATTTGCATCAAACCTACAGCGCCAACTAGTGGCAATAGAAAGTCACTCGTTTTTCCAATACATGTTCAGTTCTTTTCAGGTTGGTCATTGTAGTTTCAAGACCTATTAAAATACTTATTTACGGCCCATGTCCACGTGTCTCTGTCTGTTGCCGTGACGACCCTTTGTTCGCCATTTAAAGGAAATATTTTTTTTCAGAGACTCAGGCAGCTTATAGAGCCACAGTATTTGGCACACTTGGTCGAATTGGCCGAGTTAGAAGATTAATTTTGGGTTTTGAATAAGGGCTTGGCTGCACAGCTCAGTAGTGGCTCCTTTTTTGTAGTACTCTCTCCAATAGGGGTTTTTATCTCTTTGGTGTGGGAATGTAAATAGGCGACTTTCGAGCATGTTAGGTTCTAATGAGATGATTAGAGAGGAGGATCTGCCACCACCCTGACCTGCACACAGTCCGAGTTGCGTGACGTCCGAGTTGCGCTAGATTGCGAGGGCCCGTTCAGTCCTGCTTGCAGGCCTAGTTATTATTATTATTATTATTCTTCTTTTTTCAGGGCAAATGAAAATGGCCAATTTGGAGGCCTGAACATGCACGAAAAGTCACCAAAATTTGCACATACGTGCGGCTTTGCGTAAAATTCGATAATCTTGCGTCGTTTTGAAAAAATGTCAAAAAATGGCTCAGTGGCGCCCCCTTGACCCTTAAAATTTTCAAAAAGGCCTCTCCTCTCAGGTTTTCAACGTAGAGCAATGAAATTTGGGGAGTAGATACCTTATGCCTAACTGTTCAAAAAAGCCTCTTGCACCCATATTCCAAATCCAACAGGAAATCGGATATTTTGGATCAAATGTGAAATTTTTATCGGTTCACAGTTGGAGTTTACATTTGGAGGCCTGAACATGCACGAAAACTCACCAAAATTTGCACATACATGCAACTTTGCGTAAATTTTGATAATCTACAAAAAAATTTAACAAAATGGCTCAGTGGCGCCCCCTTGAAATTTTCAAAAAGGCCTTTCCTATTTGGTTTTTTCAACGTAGAACGATAAAATTTGGCGAGTCGATACATTGTGCAAAACTGCTCCAAAAAGTCTCTTGCACCCATATTCCAAACCCAACAGGAAGCCGGAAATTTTGGATCAAATGTGAAATTTTATCGATTTACATTTGAGACCTTGTCGCTGAAGAAAATAGTTGGATCGTCTTCAAAATTGGTCAGACTATTCAGGAGACATATGAGATCTTAAGTTTTCAAAATGGTGTGTTTTCATTCAAGGGTCTGGCCTGGGCGTGGTCCCAAAGTCGGCCATTTTTAGGCAAAATACCAAATTCAGAAAATGATTAAAAACTCCGTGATACAACGTTCAATCTTTTTCATTTCTAGCATGTATATGACATATCCCAGCCTGAACACGACTGCATTGAAATATTACCCATTAGGCCTGGCGCCCCCTAGTGGGAACAGGAAATGGCCTTCTTTACGAGACAGGCTCCTCCTCCAAGGGAAAAAAATCTATTGACCTCAAACCTGTTTCAGGGGAGCCTCAAGACATGTGTTCAGGTCCCTGATGAAAAATATTGAGGTTTCGTTGAAGCGGAGAGGTCCAAACTGGAAGTGAAAATGACCGTCAACAATTGGTCTCGCCCAAAATTTTGAACAGTCATAACTCGGCAGATATGCAACATATCTGCGCCAAACTTTCCGTGTTTGTTGAGAGTCATACCCTGAAGGTTCTTGTAGGGGTCATTTGCATCAACTCTACAGTGCCAACTAGTGGCGACAGAAAGAAGTTTTAAAAAAGGCCTTTCCTATTGGGTTTTTTCAACATAGAGCAAGGAAATTTGGGGAGTAGATACCTTATGCAAAACTGCTCCAAAAAGTCTCTTGCACCCATATTCCAAATCCAACAGGAAATCGGGTATTTTGGATCGAATGTGAAAATTTCATGGGTTCACAGTAAGAGTTAACATTTGGAGGCTTGAATATGCATAAAAACTCACCAAAATTTGCACATACATGCGGCTTTGGATAACGTTCGATAATCTTGCAACGTTACGAAACAATTTAACAAAATGGCTCAGTGGCGCCCCCTTGAAATTTTCAAAAAGGCCTCTCCATTTAGGTTTTTCTAACATAGAGTGATGAAATTTGGAGAGTCAAAACTTTGTGCAAAACTGCTCCAAAAAGTCTCTTGCACACATATTCCAAATCCTACAGGAAATCGGGTATTTTGGATTGAATGTGAACTTTTTATCGGTTTACAGTGTACACATTTTACACCTTGGCACCTAGGGAATTAGTTTGATCATTCTCAAAATTGGTGAGACTGTTCATGAGGCATATGAAATCTTAAGTTATAAAAATGGTGTGTTTTCATTCACGGGCCTGACCTGGGCGGGGCGCCAAATTCTTCCATTTTTTCGCCAAAACACCGAATTCGGAAAATGACTGATAACTCCCTCATACAACGTTCAATCTATTTTAAATCTGGCATGTGTGTGAGGTATACCAGCCTGAGCAGGACTGGATTGAAAATTTACCATTTGTGCCTGGCGCCTCCTAGTGGGAACAGGAAATGCCCTTTTTTACGGGACACACTCCTCCTATAAAGGAAAAAATCAATCTACCTCAAACCTGCATAAGGGAAACCTTAAGACCTGTCTTCAGGTGCCTGATGAAAAATATTGAAGTTTCGTTGAAGCGGAGGGGTCCAAACAGGAAAGTGAAAATGACTGTCAACAATTTTTCTCTCCAAAAACTTTGAACAGTCATAACTCGGCAGATATACAAGATATCTGCGCCAAACTTCCCGTGCTTGTTGAGAGTCATACCCTGAAGGGCCTTGTAGGGGTCATTTGCATCAACCCTACAGCGCCAACTAGTGGCGATAGAAAGTCACTCGTTTTTCCAAAACATGTCCAGTTCTTTTCATGTTGGTCATTGTAGTTTCAAGACCTATTAAAATACTTTTTTACGGCCCATGTCCACGTGTCTCTGTCTGTTGCCGTGACGACCCTTTGTTCGCCATTTAAAGGAAATATTTTTTTTCAGAGACTCAGGGAGCTTATAGAGCCACAATAGTTGGCACACTTGGTCGAATTGGCCCAGTTAGAAGATTAATTTTGGTTTTGAATAAGGGCTTGGCTGCACAGCTCAGAAGTGGCTCCTTTTTTGTAGTACTCTCTCCAATAGAGGTTTTTATCTCTTGGGTGTGGGAATGTAAATAGGCGACTTTCGAGCATGTTAGGTTCTAATGAGATGATTAGAGAGGAGGATCTGCCACCACCCTGACCTGCACATAGTCCGAGTTGCGCTAGATTGCGAGGGCCCGTTCAGTCCTGCTTGCAGGCCTAGTTATTATTATTTTTTATTATTATTATTTTTTTTTAAGGGCAAATGAAAACGGCCAATTTGGAGGCTTGAACATGCACGAAAAGTCACCAAAATTTGCACATATGTCCGGAAAATTGTAAATTTCGATAATTTAGCAACGTTGCAAAAAAATATAACAAAATGGCTCAGTGGCGCCCCCTTGAAATTTTAAAATTGGCCTATAACATTAGGGTCTGTCAGCGTAGAGCAATGAAATTTGGGGGGTCTATACCTTGTCCAAAACCGCTCAAAAAAAGCATTTACACGCATATTCCAAACCCAACAGGAAATCGGTTATTTTGGATCAAATATGAAATTTTTATCGATTTACAGGGTGCACATTTGAGACCTTTTCGCCGAGGGAGTTAGTTGGATCATCTTCAAAATTGGTGAGACTGTTCAGGAGACATATGAAATCTTAAGTTTTGAAAATGGTGCGTTTTCATTCACGGGTCTGACCTGGGCGTGGTGCCAAAGTCGACCATTTTTTCGGCAAAATGAAAAATTCAGTAAAGGACTAATAGCTCCTTGACACAACGTTCAATCTTTTTCATATTTGGCATGTATGTGTGGTATCCCACCCTTAACACGAGTGCATTGAAATATTACCCATTAGGTCTAGCGCCCCCTAGTGAGAACAGGAAATGCCTTTTTTTACGAGACAGGTTCCTCCTCCAAGGGAAAAAAATCTGTTGACCTCAAACCTGCATCAGGGGAGCCTTAAGACCTGTGTTCAGGTGCCTGATGAAAAATATTGAGGTTTCGTTGAGGCGGAGGGGTCCAAACAGGAAAGTGAAAATGAACGTCAACAATTTGTCACGCAAAAAACTTTGAACAGTCATAACTCGGCAGATATACAACATATCTGCGCCAAACTTCCCGTGTTTGTTGAGAGTCATACCCTGAAGGTTCTTGTAGGGGTCATTTGCATCAACTCTACAGTGCCAACTAGTGGCGACAGAAAGAAGTTTTAAAAAAGGCCTTTCCTATTGGGTTTTTTCAACATAGAGCAAGGAAATTTGGGGAGTAGATACCTTATGCAAAACTGCTCCAAAAAGTCTCTTGCACACGTATTCCAAATCCAACAGGAAATCGGGTATTTTGGATCGAATGTGAAATTTTCATGGGTTCACAGCAGTTTACATTTGGAGGCTTGAATTTGCGCAAAAACTCGTAAAAATTTGCACATACATGCGGCTTTGGATAACGTTCGATAATCTTGCAATGTTACGAAAAAATGTAACAAAATGCCTCAGTGGCGCCCCCTTGAATTTTTCAAAAAGGAGTTTCCTATTAGGTTTTTTTAACATAGAGTGATGAAATTTGGGGAGTCGATACCTTGTGCAAAACTGCTCCAAAAAGTCTCTTGCACCCGTATTCCAAATCCAACAGGAAATCGGGTATTTTGGATCGAATGTGAAATTTTTATCGGTTCACAGTAGGAGTTTACATTTGGAGGCTTGAACATGCACGAAAACTCACAAAAATTTGGACATACATGTGGCTTTGCATAACGTCCAATAATCTTGCAACGTTACGAAAACATGTAACAAAATGGCTCAGTGGCGCCCCTTTGAAATTTTCAAAAAGGCCTCTCCATTTAGGTTTTTTCAACGTAGAGGGATGAAATTCGGAGAGTCGATACCTTGTACAAAACTGCTCCAAAAAGTCTCTTGCATGCGTATTCCAAACCCAACAGGAAATCGGGTATTTTGGATTGAATGTGAAATTTTTATCGATTTACAGTGTGCACATTTTACACCTTGGCACCTAGGGAATTAGTTTGATCATTCTCAAAATTGGCGAGACTGTTCATGAGGCATATGAAATCTTAAGTTATCAAAATGGTGTGTTTTCATTCACGGGCCTGACCTGGGCGGGGTGCCAAAGTCGGCCATTTTTTCGTCAAAACACCGAATTCGGAAAATGACTGATAACTCCCTCATACAACGTTCAATCTATTTAAAATCTGGCATGTGTGTGAGGTATACCAGCCTGAGCAGGACTGGATTGAAAATTAACCATTTGTGCCTGGCGCCTCCTAGTGGGAACAGGAAATGCCCTTTTTTACGGTACACACTCCTCCTCTAAAGGGAAAAAATCAATCTACCTCAAAGCTGCATAAGGGAAGCCTTAAGACCTGTCTTCAGGTGCCTGATGAAAAATATTGAAGTTTCGTTGAAGCGGAGGGGTCCAAACAGGAAAGTGAAAATGACTGTCAACAATTTTTCTCTCCAAAAACTTTGAACAGTCATAACTCGGCAGATATACAACATATCTGCGCCAAACTTCCCGTGTTTGTTGAGAGTCATACCCTGAAGGGCCTTGTAGGGGTCATTTGCATCAACCCTACAGCGCCAACTAGTGGCAATAGAAAGTCACTCGTTTTTCCAATACATGTCCAGTTCTTTTCAGGTTGGTCATTGTAGTTTCAAGACCTATTAAAATACTTATTTACGGCCCATGTCCACGTGTCTCTGTCTGTTGCCGTGACGACCCTTTATTCGCCATTTAAAGGAAATACTTTTTTTCAGAGACTCAGGCAGCTTATAGAGCCACAATATTTGGCACACTTGGTCGAATTGGCCCAGTTAGAATATTAATTTTGGTTTTGAATAAGGGCTTGGCTGCACAGCTCAGTAGTACCTCCTTTTTTGTAGTACTCTCTCCAATAGGTTTTTTTTTTATCTGTTAGGTGTGTGAATGTAAAGAGGCGACTTTCGAGCTTGTTAGGTTCTAATGAGATGATTAGAGAGGAGGATCTGCCACCACCCTGACCTGCACACAGTCCGAGTTGCGCTAGATTGCGAGGGCCCGTTCAGTCCTGCTTGCAGGCCTAGTTAGGGCCCGAGCACTAGACGTGCGAAGGCCCTATTGTTTTGCAAAGGATTATTATTAGGGCCCGAGCACTAGGCGTGCGAAGGCCCTATTGTAATGCAAAGGATTATTATTATTATTATTATTATTATTATTATTAGGGCCCGAGCACTAGACGTGCGAAGGCCCTATTGTTTTGCAAAGGATTATTTTTATTATTATTATTATTATTTTTTTTTTTCAGGGCAAATGAAAACGGCCAATTTGGAGGCCTGAACATGCACGAAAAGTCACCAAAATTTGCACATACGTCCGGAAAATTGTAAATTTCGATAATTTTGCAACGTTGCAAAAAAATATAACAAAATGGCTCAGTGGCGCCCCCTTGAAATTTTAAAATTGGCCTATAACATTAGGGTATGTCATTGTAGAGCAATGAAATTTGGGGGGTCTATACCTTGTCCAAAACCGCTCCAAAAAAGCATTTACACGCATATTCCAAACCCAACAGGAAATCGGTTATTTTGGATCAAATATGAAATTTTTATCGATTCACAGGGTGCACATTTGAGACCTTTTCGCCGAGGGAGTTAGTTGGATCATCTTCAAAATTGGTGAGACTGTTCAGGAGACATATGAAATCTTAAGTTTTGAAAATGGTGCGTTTTCATTCACGGGTCTGACCTGGGCGTGGTGCCAAAGTCGACCATTTTTTCGGCAAAATGACAAATTCAGTAAATGACTAATAGTTCCTTGACACAACGTTCAATCTTTTTCATATTTGGCATGTATGTGTGGTATCCCACCCTTAACACGAGTGCATTGAAATATTACCCATTAGGTCTAGCGCCCCCTAGTGAGAACAGGAAATGCCTTTTTTTACGAGACAGGTTCCTCCTCCAAGGGAAAAAAATCTGTTGACCTCAAACCTGCATCAGGGGAGCCTTTAGACCTGTGTTCAGGTGCCTGATGAAAAATATTGAGGTTTCGTTGAGGCGGAGGGGTCCAAACAGGAAAGTGAAAATGAACGTCAACAATTTGTCACGCAAAAAACTTTGAACAGTCATAACTCTGCAGATATACAACATATCTGCGCCAAACTTCCCGTGTTTGTTGAGAGTCATACCCTGAAGGTTCTTGTAGGGGTCATTTGCATCAACTCTACAGTGCCAACTAGTGGCGACAGAAAGAAGTTTTAAAAAAGGCCTTTCCTATTGGGTTTTTTCAACATAGAGCAAGGAAATTTGGGGAGTAGATACCTTATGCAAAACTGCTCCAAAAAGTCTCTTGCACCCGTATTCCAAATCCAACAGGAAATCGGGTATTTTGGATCGAATGTGAAATTTTTATCGGTTCACAGTAGGAGTTTACATTTGGAGGCTTCAACATGCACGAAAACTCACAAAAATTTGGACATACATGCAGCTTTGCATAACGTTCAATAATCTTGCAACGTTACGAAAGCATGTAACAAAATGGCTCAGTGGCGCCCCCTTGAATTTTTCAAAAAGGCCTCTCCATTTAGGTTTTTTCAACGTAGAGGGATGAAATTCGGAGAGTCGATACCTTGCACAAAACTGCTCCAAAAAGTCTCTTGCATGCGTATTCCAAACCCAACAGGAAATCGGGTATTTTGGATTGAATGTGAAATTTTTATCGATTTACAGTGTGCATATTTTACACCTTGGCACCTAGGGAATTAGTTTGATCATTCTCAAAATTGGCGAGACTGTTCATGAGGCATATGAAATCTTAAGTTATCAAAATGGTGTGTTTTCATTCACGGGCCTGACCTAGGCGGGGTGCCAAAGTCGGCCATTTTTTCGCCAAAACACCGAATTCGGAAAATTACTGATAACTCCATCATACAACGTTCAATCTATTTTAAATCTGGCATGTGTGTGAGGTATACCAGCCTGAGCAGGACTGGATTGAAAATTTACCATTTGTGCCTGGCGCCTCCTAGTGGGAACAGGAAATGCCCTTTTTTACGGGACACACTCCTCCTCTAAAGGGAAAAAATCAATCTACCTCAAACATGCTTAAGGGAAGCCTCAAGACCTGTCTTCAGGTGCCTGATGAAAAATATTGAAGTTTCGTTGAAGCGGAGGGGTCCAAACAGGAAAGTGAAAATGACTGTCAACAATTTTTCTCTCCAAAAACTTTGAACAGTCATAACACGGCAGATATACAACATATCTGCGCCAAACTTCCCGTGCTTGTTGAGAGTCATACCCTGAAGGGCCTTGTAGGTGTCATTTGCATCAACCCTACAGCGCCAACTAGTGGCAATAGAAAGTCACTCGTTTTTCCAATACATGTCCAGTTCTCTTCAGGTTGGTCATTGTAGTTTCAAGACCTATTAAAATACGTATTTACGGCCCATGTCCACGTGTCTCTGTCTGTTGCCGTGACGACCCTTTGTTCGCCATTTAAAGGAAATATTTTTTTTCAGAGACTCAGGCAGTTTATAGAGCCACAATATTTGGCACGCTTGGTCGAATTGGCCCAGTTAGAAGATTAATTTTGGTTTTGAATAAGGGCTTGGCTGCACAGCTCAGTAGTGGCTCCTTTTTTGTAGTACTCTCTCCAATAGGGGTTTTTATCTCTTGGGTGTGTGAATGTAAATAGGCGACTTTCGAGCATGTTAGGTTCTAATGAGATGATTAGAGAGGAGGATCTGCCACCACCCTGACCTGCACACAGTCCGAGTTGCGTGACGTCCGAGTTGCGCTAGATTGCGAGGGCCCGTTCAGTCCTGCTTGCAGGCCTAGTTATTCTTCTTTTTTCATGGCAAATGAAAATGGCCAATTTGGAGGCCTGAACATGCACGAAAAGTCACCAAAATTTGCACATACGTGCAGATTCGCGTAAATTTCGATAATCTTGCGTCGTTTTGAAAAAATGTCAAAAAATGGCTCAGTGGCGCCCCCTTGACCCTTAAAATTTTCAAAAAGGCATCTCCTCTCAGGTTTTCAACGTAGAGCAATGAAATTTGGGGAGTAGATACCTTATGCCTAACTGTTCAAAAAAGCCTCTTGCACCCATATTCCAAATTCGACAGGAAATCGGGTATTTTGGATCGAATGTGAAATTTTTTCGGTTCACAGTTGGAGTTTACGTTTGGAGGCTTGAACATGCACGAAAACTCACCAAAATTTGCACATACATTCAACTTTGCGTAAATTTTGATAATCTACAAAAAAATTTAACAAAATGGCTCAGTGGCGCCCCCTTGAAATTTTCAAAAAGGCCTCTCCTGTTAGGTTTTTTCAACGTAGAACGATGAAATTTGGTGAGTCGATACATTGTGTAAAACTGCTCCAAAAAGTCTCTTGCACCTATATTCCAAACCCAACAGGAAGCCGGAAATTTTGGATCAAATGTGAAATTTTATCGATTTACATTTGAGACCTTGTCGCTGAAGAAAATAGTTGGATCGTCTTCAAAATTGGTCAGATTATTCAGGAGACATATGAGATCTTAAGTTTTCAAAATGGTGAGTTTTCATCCAAGGGTCTGGCCTGGGCGTGGTCCCAAAGTCGGCCATTTTTAGGCAAAATACCAAATTCAGAAAATGATTAAAAACTCCGTGATCCAACGTTCAATCTTTTTCATTTCTAGCATGTTTATGAGATATCCCAGCCTGAACACGACTGCATTGAAATATTACCCATTAGGCCTGGCGCCCCTAGTGGAAACAGGAAATGGCCTTCTTTACGAGACAGGCTCCTCCTCCAAGGGAAAAAAATCTATTGACCTCAAACCTGTTTCAGGGGAGCCTCAAGACATGTGTTCAGGTGCCTGATGAAAAATATTGAGGTTTCGTTGAAGCGGAGAGGTCCAAACTGGAAGTGAAAATGACCGTCAACAATTTGTCTCGCCAAAAACTTTGAACAATAGTAACTCGGCAGATATGCAACATATCTGCGCCAAACTTTCCGTGTTTGTTGAGAGTCATACCCTGAAGGTTCTTGTAGGGGTCATTTGCATCAACTCTACAGTGCCAACTAGTGGCGACAGAAAGAAGTTTTAAAAAAGGCCTTTCCTATTGGGTTTTTTCAACATAGAGCAAGGAAATTTGGGGAGTAGATACCTTATGCAAAACTGCTCCAAAAAGTCTCTTGCACCCATATTCCAAATCCAACAGGAAATCGGGTATTTTGGATCGAATGTGAAATTTTCATGGGTTCACAGTAAGAGTTAACATTTGGAGGCTTGAATATGCATAAAAACTCACCAAAATTTGCACATACATGCGGCTTTGCATAACGTTCGATAATCTTGCAACGTTACGAAAACATGTAACAAAATGGCTCAGTGGCGCCCCCTTGAAATTTTCAAAAAGGCCTCTCCATTTAGGTTTTTTCAACGTAGAGGGATGAAATTCGGAGAGTCGATACCTTGTACAAAACTGCTCCAAAAAGTCTCTTGCATGCGTATTCCAAACCCAACAGGAAATCGGGTATTTTGGATTGAATGTGAAATTTTTATCGATTTACAGTGTGCACATTTTACACCTTGGCACCTAGGGAATTAGTTTGATCATTCTCAAAATTGGCGAGACTGTTCATGAGGCATATGAAATCTTAAGTTATCAAAATGGTGTGTTTTCATTCACGGGCCTGACCTGGGCGGGGTGCCAAAGTCGGCCATTTTTTCGCCAAAACACCGAATTCGGAAAATGACGGATAACTCCCTCATACAACGTTCAATCTATTTTAAATCTGGCATGTGTGTGAGGTATACCAGCCTGAGCAGGACTGGATTGAAAATTTACCATTTGTGCCTGGCGCCTCCTAGTGGGAACAGGAAATGTCCTTTTTTACGGGACACACTCCTCCTCTAAAGGGAAAAAATCAATCTACCTCAAAGCTGCATAAGGGAAGCCTTAAGACCTGTCTTCAGGTGCCTGATGAAAAATATTGAAGTTTCGTTGAAGCGGAGGGGTCCAAACAGGAAAGTGAAAATGACTGTCAACAATTTTTCTCTCCAAAAACTTTGAACAGTCATAACTCGGCAGATATAGAACATATCTGCGCCAAACTTCCCGTGCTTGTTGAGAGTCATACCCTGATGGGCCTTGTAGGGGTCATTTGCATCAACTCTACAGCGCCAACTAGTGGCAATAGAAAGTCACTCGTTTTTCCAATACATGTCCAGTTCTTTTCAGGTTGGTCATTGTAGTTTCAAGACCTATTAAAATACTTATTTACGGCACATGTCCACGTGTCTCTATCTGTTGCCGTGACGACCCTTTGTTCGCCATTTAAAGGAAATATTTTTTTTCAGAGACTCAGGCAGCTTATAGAGCCACAATATTTGGCACACTTGGTCGAATTGGCCCAGTTAGAAGATTAATTTGGTTTTGAATAAGGGCTTGGCTGCACAGCTTAGTAGTTGCTCCTTTTTTGTAGTACTCTCTCCAAGAGGGTTTTTTATCTCTTGGGTGTGGTAATGTAAATAGGCGACTTTCGTGCATGTTAGGTTCTAATGAAATGATTAGAGAGGAGGATCTGCCACCACCCTGACCTGCACACAGTCCGAGTTGCGTGACGTCCGAGTTGCGCTAGATTGCGAGGGCCCGTTCAGTCCTGCTTGCAGGCCTAGTTAGGGCCCGAGCACTAGACGTGCGAAGGCCCTATTGTTTTGCAAAGGATTATTATTATTATTATTATTATTATTATTATTATTATTATTATTATTCTTTTTTCAGGGCAAATGAAAATGGCCAATTTGGAGGCCTGAACATGCACGAAAAGTCACCAAAATTTGCACATACGTGCCGCTTCGCGTAAATTTCGATAATCTTGTGTCGTTTTGAAAAAATGTCAAAAAATGGCTCAGTGGCGCCCCCTTTACCCTTAAAATTTTCAAAAAGGCCTCTCCTCTCAGGTTTTCAACGTAGAGCAATGAAATTTGGGGAGTAGATACCTTATGCCTAACTGTTCAAAAAAGCCTCTTGCACCCATATTCCAAATCCAACAGGAAATCGGATATTTTGGATCAAATGTGAAATTTTTATCGGTTCACAGTTGGGGTTTACATTTGGAGGCCTGAACATGCACGAAAACTCACCAAAATTTGCACATACATGCAACTTTGCGTAAATTTTGATAATCTACAAAAAAATTTAACAAAATCGCTCAGTGGCGCCCCCTTGAAATTTTCAAAAAGGCCTTTCCTATTAGGTTTTTTCAACGTAGAACGATGAAATTTGGCGAGTCGATACATTGTGCAAACCTGCTCCAAAAAGTCTCTTGCACCCATATTCCAAATCCAACAGGAAGTCGGAAATTTTGGATCAAATGTGAAATTTTATCGATTTACATTTGAGACCTTGTCGCTGAAGAAAATAGTTGGATCGTCTTCAAAATTGGTCAGAGTATTCAGGAGACATATGAGATCTTAAGTTTTCAAAATGGTGTGTTTTCACTCAAGGGTCGGGCCTGGGCGTGGTCCCAAAGTCGACCATTTTTGGGCAAAATACCAAATTCAGAAAATGATTAAAAACTCCGTGATACAACGTTCAATCTTTTTCATTTCTAGCATGTATATGAGATATCCCAGCCTGAACACGACTGCATTGAAATATTACCCATTAGGCCTGGCGCCCCCTAGTGGGAACAGGAAATGGCCTTCTTTACGAGACAGGCTCCTCCTCCAAGGGAAAAAAATCTATTGACCTCAAACCTGTTTCAGGGGAGCCTCAAGACATGTGTTCAGGTCCCTGATAAAAAATATTGAGGTTTCGTTGAAGCGGAGAGGTCCAAACTGGAAGTGAAAATGACCGTCAACAATTTGTCTCGCCAAAAATTTTGAACAGTCATAACTCGGCAGATATGCAACATATCTGCACCAAACTTTCCGTGTTTGTTGAGAGTCATACCCTGAAGGTTCTTGTAGGGGTCATTTGCATCAACTCTACAGTGCCAACTAGTGGCGAAAGAAAGAAGTTTTAAAAAAGGCCTTTCCTATTGGGTTTTTTCAACATAGAGCAAGGAAATTTGGGGAGTAGATACCTTATGCAAAACTGCTCCAAAAAGTCTCTTGCACCCATATTCCAAATCCAACAGGAAATTGGGTATTTTGGATCGAATGTGAAATTTTCATGGGTTCACAGTAAGAGTTTACATTTGGAGGCTTGAATATGCATAAAAACTCACCAAAATTTGCACATACATGCGGCTTTGGATAACGTTCGATAATCTTGCAACGTTACGAAAAAATTTAACAAAATGGCTCAGTGGCGCCCCCTTGAAATTTTCAAAAAGGCCTCTCCATTTAGGTTTTTCTAACATAGAGTGATGAAATTTGGAGAGTCAAAACTTTGTGCAAAACTGCTCCAAAAAGTCTCTTGCACACACATTCCAAATCCTACAGGAAATCGGGTATTTTGGATTGAATGTGAACTTTTTATCGATTTACAGTGTGCACATTTTACACCTTGGCACCTAGGGAATTAGTTTGATCATTCTCAAAATTGGTGAGACTGTTCATGAGGCATATGAAATCTTAAGTTATAAAAATGGTGTGTTTTCATTCACGGGCCTGACCTGGGCGGGGCGCCAAATTCTTCCATTTTTTCGCCAAAACACCGAATTCGGAAAATGACTGATAACTCCCTCATACAACCTTCAATCTATTTTAAATCTGGCATGTGTGTGAGGTATAACAGCCTGAGCAGGACTGGATTGAAAATTTACCATTTGTGCCTGGCGCCTCCTAGTGGGAACAGGAAATGCCCTTTTTTACGGGACACACTCCTCCTCTAAAGGGAAAAAATCAATCTACCTCAAACCTGTATAAGGGAAACCTTAAGACCTGTCTTCAGGTGCCTGATGAAAAATATTGAAGTTTCGTTGAAGCGGAGGGGTCCAAACAGGAAAGTGAAAATGACTGTCAACAATTTTTCTCTCCAAAAACTTTGAACAGTCATAACTCGGCAGATATACAAGATATCTGCGCCAAACTTCCCGTGCTTGTTGAGAGTCATACCCTGAAGGGCCTTGTAGGGGTCATTTGCATCAACCCTACAGCGCCAACTAGTGGCGATAGAAAGTCACTCGTTTTTCCAAAACATGTCCAGTTCTTTTCATGTTGGTCATTGTAGTTTCAAGACCTATTAAAATACTTATTTACGGCCAATGTCCACGTGTCTTTGTCTGTTGCCGTGACGACCCTTTGTTCGCCATTTAAAGGAAATCTTTTTTTTCAGAGACTCAGGCAGCTTATAGAGCCACAATATTTGGCACACTTGGTCGAATTGGCCCAGTTAGAAGATTAATTTTGGTTTTGAATAAGGGCTTGGCTGCACAGCTCAGTAGTGGCTCCTTTTTTGTAGTACTCTCTCCAATAGGAGTTTTTATCTCTTGGGTGTGGGAATGTAAATAGGCGATTTTCGAGCATGTTAGGTTCTAATGAGATGATTAGAGAGGAGGATCTGCCACCACCCTGACCTGCACACAGTCCGAGTTGCGTGACGTCCGAGTTGCGCTAGATTGCGAGGGCCCGTTCAGTCCTGCTTGCAGGCCTAGTTATTATTATTATTCTTCTTTTTTCATGGCAAATGAAAATGGCCAATTTGGAGGCCTGAACATGCACGAAAAGTCACCAAAATTTGCACATACGTGCAGATTCGCGTAAAATTTGATAATCTTGCGTCGTTTTGAAAAAATTTCAAAAAATGGCTCAGTGGCGCCCCCTTGACCCTTAAAATTTTCAAAAAGGCCTCTCCTCTCAGGTTTTCAACGTAGAGCGATGAAATTTGGGGAGTAGATACCTTATGCCTAACTGTTCAAAAAAGCCTCTTGCACCCATATTCCAAATCCGACAGGAAATCGGATATTTTGGATCAAATGTGAAATTTTTTCGGTTCACAGTTGGAGTTTACGTTTGGAGGCCTGAACATGCACGAAAACTCACCAAAATTTGCACATACATGCAACTTTGCGTAAATTTTGATAATCTACAAAAAAATTTAACAAAATCGCTCAGTGGCGCCCCCTTGAAATTTTCAAAAAGGCCTTTCCTATTAGGTTTTTTCAACGTAGAACGATGAAATTTGGTGAGTCGATACATTCCGTAAAACTGCTCCAAAAAGTCTCTTGCACCTATATTCCAAATCCAACAGGAAGTCGGAAATTTTGGATCAAATGTGAAATTTCATCGATTTACATTTGAGACCTTGTCGCTGAAGAAAATAGTTGGATCGTCTTCAAAATTGGTCAGACTATACAGGAGACATATGAGATCTTAAGTTTTCAAAATGGTGAGTTTTCATCCAAGGGTCTGGCCTGGGCGTAGTCCCAAAGTTGGCCATTTTTGGGCAAAACACCAAATTCAGAAAATGATGAAAAACTCCGTGATACAACGTTCAATCTTTTTCATTTCTAGCAAGTATATGAGATATCCCAGCCTGAACACGACTGCATTGAAATTTTACCCATTAGGCTTGGCGCCCCCTAGTGGGAACAGGAAATGGCCTTCTTTACGAGACAGGCTCCTCCTCCAAGGGAAAAAAATCTATTGACCTTAAACCTGTTTCAGGGGAGCCTCAAGACATGTGTTCAGGTGCCTAATGAAAAATATTGAGGTTTTGTAGAAGCGGAGAGGTCCAAACTGGAAGTGAAAATGACAGTCAACAATTTGTCTCGCCAAAAACTTTGAACAGTCATAACTCGGCAGATATACAACATATCTGCGCCAAACTTCCCGTGTTTGTTGAGAGTCATACCCTGAAGGTTCGTGTAGGGGTCATTTGCATCAACTCTACAGTGCCAACTAGTGGCGACAGAAAGAAGTTTTAAAAAAGGCCTTTCCTATTGGGTTTTTCCAACATAGAGTGAGGAAATTTGGGGAGTTGATACCTTATGCAAAACTGCTCCAAAAAGTCTCTTGCACCCATTTTCCAAATCCAACAGGAAATCGGGTATTTTGGATCAAATGTGAAATTTTTATCGGTTAACAGTAGGAGTTTACATTTGGAGGCTTGAACATGCACGAAAACTCACAAAAATTTCGACATACATGCGGCTTTGCATAACGTTCAATAATCTTGCAACGTTACGAAAAAATGTAACAAAATGGCTCAGTGGCGCCCCCTTGAAATTTTCAAAAAGGCCTCTCCATTTAGGTTTTTTCAACGTAGATGGATGAAATTCGGAGAGTCAATACCTTGTACAAAACTGCTCCAAAAAGTCTCTTGCATGCGTATTCCAAACCCAACAGGAAATCGGGTATTTTGGATTGAATGTGAATTTTTTATCGATTTACAGTGTGCACATTTTACACCTTGGCACCTAGGGAATTAGTTTGATCATTCTCAAAATTGGCGAGACTGTTCATGAGGCATATGAAATCTTAAGTTATCAAAATGGTGTGTTTTCATTCACGGGCCTGACCTGGGCGGGGTGCCAAAGTCGGCCATTTTTTCGCCAAAACACCGAATTCGGAAAATGACTGATAACTCCCTCATACAACGTTCAATCTATTTTAAATCTGCCATGTGTGTGAGGTATACCAGCCTGAGCAGGACTGGATTGAAAATTTACCATTTGTGCCTGGCGCCTCCTAGTGGGAACAGGAAATGCCCTTTTTTACGGGACACACTCCTCCTCTAAAGGAAAAAAATCAATCGACCTCAAACCTGCACAAGGGAAGCCTTAAGACCTGTCTTCAGGTGCCTGATGAAAAATATTGAAGTTTCGTTGAAGCGGAGGGGTCCAAACAGGAAAGTGAAAATGACTGTCAACAATTTTTCTCTCCAAAAACTTTGAACAGTCATAACTCGGCAGATATACAAGATATCTGCGCCAAACTTCCCGTGCTTGTTGAGAGTCATACCCTGAAGGGCCTTGTAGGGGTCATTTGCATCAACCCTACAGCGCCAACTAGTGGCGATAGAAAGTAACTCGTTTTTCCAAAACATGTCCAGTTCTTTTCATGTTGGTCATTGTAGTTTCAAGACCTATTAAAATACTTTTTTACGGCCCATGTCCACGTGTCTCTGTCTGTTGCCGTGATGACCCTTTGTTCGCCATTTAAAGGAAATATTTTTTTTCAGAGACTCAGGGAGCTTATAGAGCCACAATAGTTGGCACACTTGGTCGAATTGGCCCAGTTAGAAGATTAATTTTGGTTTTGAATAAGGGCTTGGCTGCACAGCTCAGTAGTGGCTCCTTTTTTGTAGTACTCTCTCCAATAGGGGTTTTTATCTCTTGGGTGTGGGAATGTAAATAGGCGACTTTCGAGCATGTTAGGTTCTAATGAGATGATTAGAGAGGAGGATCTGCCACCACCCTGACCTGCACACAGTCCGAGTTGCGTGACGTCCGAGTTGCGCTAGATTGCGAGGGCCCGTTCAGTCCTGCTTGCAGGCCTAGTTATTATTATTATTATTATTATTCTTTTTTCAGGGCAAATGAAAATGGCCAATTTGGAGGCCTGAACATGCACGAAAAGTCACCAAAATTTGCACATACGTGCGGCTTTGCGTAAATTTCGATAATCTTGTGTCGTTTTGAAAAAATGTCAAAAAATGGCTCAGTGGCGCCCCCTTGACCCTTAAAATTTTCAAAAAGGCCTCTCCTCTCAGGTTTTCAACGTAGAGCAATGAAATTTGGGGAGTAGATACCTTATGCCTAACTGTTCAAAAAAGCCTCTTGCACCCATATTCCAAATCCAACAGGAAATCGGATATTTTGGATCAAATGTGAAATTTTTATCGGTTCACAGTTGGAGTTTACATTTGGAGGCCTGAACATGCACGAAAACTCACCAAAATTTGCACATACATGCAACTTTGCGTAAATTTTGATAATCTACAAAAAAATTTAACAAAATGGCTCAGTGGCGCCCCCTTGAAATTTTCAAAAAGGCCTTTCCTATTAGGTTTTTTCAACGTAGAACGATGAAATTTGGCGAGTCGATACATTGTGCAAAACTGCTCCAAAAAGTCTCTTGCACCCATATTCCAAACCCAACAGGAAGCCGGAAATTTTGGATCAAATGTGAAATTTTATCGATTTACATTTGAGACCTTGTCGCTGAAGAAAATAGTTGGATCGTCTTCAAAATGGGTCAGACTATTCAGGAGACATATGAGATCTTAAGTTTTCAAAATGGTGAGTTTTCACTCAAGGGTCTGACCTGGGCGTGGTCCCAAAGTCGGCCATTTTTGGGCAAAATACCAAATTCAGAAAATGATTAAAAACTCCGTGATACAACGTTCAATCTTTTTCATTTCTAGCATGTATATGAGATATCCCAGCCTGAACACGACTGCATTGAAATATTACCCATTAGGCCTGGCGCCCCCTAGTGGGAACAGGAAATGGCCTTCTTTACGAGACAGGCTCCTCCTCCAAGGGAAAAAAATCTATTGACCTCAAACCTGTTTCAGGGGAGCCTCAAGACATGTGTTCAGGTCCCTGATGAAAAATATTGAGGTTTCGTTGAAGCGGAGAGGTCCAAACTGGAAGTAAAAATGACCGTCAACAATTTGTCTCGCCAAAAATTTTGAACAGTCATAACTCGGCAGATATGCAACATATCTGCGCCAAACTTTCCGTGTTTGTTGAGAGTCATACCCTGAAGGTTCTTGTAGGGGTCATTTGCATCAACTCTACAGTGCCAACTAGTGGCGACAGAAAGAAGTTTTAAAAAAGGCCTTTCCTATTGGGTTTTTTCAACATAGAGCAAGGAAATTTGGGGAGTAGATACCTTATGCAAAACTGCTCCAAAAAGTCTCTTGCACCCATATTCCAAATCCAACAGGAAATCAGGTATTTTGGATCGAATGTGAAATTTTCATGGGTTCACAGTAAGAGTTTACATTTGGAGGCTTGAATATGCATAAAAACTCACCAAAATTTGCACATACATGCGGCTTTGGATAACGTTCGATAATCTTGCAACGTTACGAAACAATTTAACAAAATGGCTCAGTGGCGCCCCCTTGAAATTTTCAAAAAGGCCTCTCCATTTAGGTTTTTCTAACATAGAGTGATGAAATTTGGAGAGTCAAAACTTTGTGCAAAACTGCTCCAAAAAGTCTCTTGCACACACATTCGAAATCTTACAGGAAATCGGGTATTTTGGATTGAATGTGAACTTTTTATCGATTTACAGTGTGCACATTTTACACCTTGGCACCTAGGGAATTAGTTTGATCATTCTCAAAATTGGTGAGACTGTTCATGAGGCATATGAAATCTTAAGTTATAAAAATGGTGTGTTTTCATTCACGGGCCTGACCTGGGCGGGGCGCCAAATTCTTCCATTTTTTCGCCAAAACACCGAATTCGGAAAATGACTGATAACTCCCTCATACAACGTTCAATCTATTTCAAATCTGGCATGTGTGTGAGGTATACCAGCCTGAGCAGGACTGGATTGAAAATTTACCATTTGTGCCTGGCGCCTTCTAGTGGGAACAGGAAATGCCCTTTTTTACGGGACACACTCCTCCTCTAAAGGGAAAAAATCAATCTACCTCAAACCTGCATAAGGGAAACCTTAAGACCTGTCTTCAGGTGCCTGATGAAAAATATTGAAGTTTCGTTGAAGCGGAGGGGTCCAAACAGGAAAGTGAAAATGACTGTCAACAATTTTTCTCTCCAAAAACTTTGAACAGTCATAACTCGGCAGATATACAAGATATCTGCGCCAAACTTCCCGCGCTTGTTGAGAGTCATACCCTGAAGGGCCTTGTAGGGGTCATTTGCATCAACCCTACAGCGCCAACTAGTGGCGATAGAAAGTCACTCGTTTTTCCAAAACATGTCCAGTTCTTTTCATGTTGGTCATTGTAGTTTCAAGACCTATTAAAATACTTTTTTACGGCCCATGTCCATGTGTCTCTGTCTGTTGCTGTGACGACCCTTTGTTCGACATTTAAAGGAAATATTTTTTTTCAGAGACTCAGGGAGCTTATAGAGCCACAATAGTTGGCACACTTGGTCGAATTGGCCCAGTTAGAAGATTAATTTTGGTTTTGAATAAGGGCTTGGCTGCACAGCTCAGTAGTGGCTCCTTTTCTGTAGTACTCTCTCCAATAGGGGTTTTTATCTCTTGGGTGTGGGAATGTAAATAGGCGACTTTCGAGCATGTTAGGTTCTAATGAGATGATTAGAGAGGAGGATCTGCCACCACCCTGACCTGCACACAGTCCGAGTTGCGTGACGTCCGAGTTGCGCTAGATTGCGAGGGCCCGTTCAGTCCTGCTTGCAGGCCTAGTTTATTATTGTTATTTATATGTTTTTTGTACTTTAATAAAGAATTTAAGTGTTCCAAAATGTTTTTGTGAATTAATAAGCGTCACCAAAAATGTAATCGCTAGATTGGTTTAAAAAAAGAAAAAAAGGGGGAAAAACATGATTAGAATAGTCGACTTATCTGGAGAGAAATAGTCGTTTCGGATATCCTGATAGTTTTGTGGGATTTTTCGTGTTCGAAAGGCGAGGAAGAGACTTGGAAGAGCCGCTCAGTTCAGGTTAGCATGTAGTGTAGCTCTCACACCTACTGTTTTGTCTACGCTACACATTACAAGTTATGCACCAAAATGCATTTATTTAGTACGACAGGGCTAAATTACTGCCGACTTTTTGCACCCCCCGAACGGTATTTTTTGCCACCGGAGTTAGTCCGGCTCTTGTCATTTCCCTGCCCCGGCTTCGGAGTCAGAGGAAAGAGCTTAAACTAAACAGGAGGCGTAAGAGTGACATGCTAACCCGAACCGAACGGCTCTTCCAAGTCTTTTCCTCGCCTTTTGAAAACGAAAAATCACACAAAACTCCCCGACTCGTGTTATACACGGCGGCGGGGTTGATTGTCTTCACCAATCGGCCAGCCCCCTGCGGCGAGCAAGTTTCGGCTCGTCGTTCTGCATCGGCCCCGGCAGGCAGGCAGTACTCTTTGCTGGAACATAGAGGGGGAATGAACGCCGAAAATGGCGCATTCTCGGTGGACAAACCAGCCGACGTCGGAGCGAGTGGCTGTCCAAGCCGAGTATAGCACAAAGAGGACCGAGGGGGGATAGAAGTCTGGACACAATCAAGAACCGGAGATGAGAGCGGGGGCCTCTCCGAGCCCAAGCCGAGGATAGTGCTCTCTTGGCAGGCACACAAAGGGGGTAGAGAGTGGTGGAAGTCTGTATACAATCGAGAACCGCAAAGGAGAGTACGTGGCTGCCCGAGCACGGAGGCTAATGGGCCGGCGACCATGGTGTGCGACAAGTCGTTGGCCGAGTGGTCTTCTCGGTTGACAGGGAGCATTGTCACCCACAAAATTCAAGCCACCTCCTTATTAAGACGTTTGCCATGATCCCAGTATTTGACATCACATAAAACATGAAGCTTACTCAATCATCTGTCCAATGGTTTCTTGATTGTCGGACTTGTTTTGCCCATTCTTCAGCATCTTTTGGAAATCCAAAAAGCCTTACACCTCTCTCTGTTGTAGGAACAACATCCTGCAGTACATTGGGTCGGTGTGATGTGAAAAATAAACAAATAAGCCGCAAAATCGGCTGAATCAGCAATCCTTCTACATACGATAGAAATGGCCGTATTGTGAGATGATTAGTCCATTGGCGTCACATTAGTTTTCTTCCTCAATCCGAGTCTGTGGCCGCAAGTTTCTCATTTTCATAGCGCGGGATTAAAAAAATTGAATAAATATATCGATCGCTTCGAAGCGGACCATTTCATTCAGGAGCATAAAATACTAATATGAATAATGATGTGAAATAAACATGCTTTTTTTCTGTCACATGCACTTTAAAGACTCATTTCTCGTCATCTGCGCTTTGCCACATTGTTGTACAGTGGGGAGAACAAGTATTTGATACACTGCCAATTTTGCTGGTTTTCCCACTTGCAAAGCATGTAGAGGTCCGTAATTTGTATCATAAGTTCTCTTCAACTGTGAGGGACGGAATCTAATACAAAAAAACAGAAAATCACAATGTATGATTTTTAAATAATAAATTTGCATTTAATTGCATGAAATAAGTATTTGATACATCACAAAAATCGAACTGAATATTTGGTACAGAAACCTTTGTTTGCTATTACAGATACCAAACATTTCCTGTAGTCCTTGACAAGGTTTGCACGCACTGCAGCAGGGATTTTGGCCCACTCCTCCATGCAGATCTTCTCCAGAGCCTTCAGGTTTCAGGGCTGCTGCCGGGCAACACGTACTTTCAGCTCCCTCCATAGATTTTCTATCGGGTTCAGATCTGGTGACTGGCTAGGCCACTCAGAGACCTTAAGATGCTTCTTACGGAGCCACTCTTTAGTTGCCTTGGCTGTGTGCTTTGGGTCGTTGTCATGCTGAAAGACCCAGCCACGACCCATCTTCAGGGCTCTAACTGAAGGAAGGAGGTTGTCAGCCAAGATCAGGCGATACATAGCCCCATCCATCCTCCCCTCAATACGGTGCAGTCGTCCTGTACCCTTGGCAGAGAAGCAGCTCCAAAAAATGATGTTTCCTCCTCCATGTTTCACAGTTGGGATGGTGTTCTTGGGGTTGTACTCATCCTTCTTTTTCCTCCAAACACGACGAGCCGAGTTTAGACCAAAAAGTTCAATTTTGGTCTCATCCGACCACACGACCTTCTCCCATTGCTCCTCTGGATCATCCAGATGGTCAGTGGCAAACTTCAGCCGTGTCTGGACATGCACTGGCTTCAGCAGCGGGACCTTGCATGCGCTGTAGGATTTTAATCCATGACGGCGTCATGTGTTTCCAATGGTTTTCTTCGAGACTGTGGTTCCAGCTCTCTTCAGGTCATTGACCAGGTCCTGCCGTGTAGTTCTTGGCTGATCCCTCACCTTCCTCATGATCAGTGATGCCCCACGAGGTGAGATCTTGCATGGAGCCCCAGAACGAGGCAGATTGACCGTCAACTTGAACTTCTTCCATTTTCTAATAATCACTCCAACAGTTGTTACCTTCTCACCAAGCTGCTTGCTTATTTTCCTGTAGCCCATCCCAGCCTTGTGCAGGTCTATTATTTTATCCCTGATGTCCTTACACAGCTCTTTGGTCTTGGCCATTGTGGAGAGGTTGGAGTTTGTTTGTTTGAGCATGTGAACTGGTGTCTTTTATACAGGTAACAAGTTCAAACAGGTGCAGTTACTTCCGGTAATGAGTGGAGAACAGGAGGGGTTCTTAAAAAAGAACTAAGAGCCGAAATATTTACTAGTTGGTAATGTATCAAATACTTATTTCATGCAGTTAAATACAAATTTATTATTTAAAAATTATACAATGTTATTTTCTGGATTTTTGTATTAGATTCCGTCCCTCACAGTTGAAGAGAATTTATGATACAAATTACAGACCTCTACATGTCTTGCAAGTGGGAAAACCAGCAAAATCGGCAGTGTATCAAATACTTGTATAATTATATTATTATTATTATATTATTAAAAACTTTTTTAAATTAAATTTGTTAGGATCATGGAAGCTCCCACTTGGGAAAATATATACATATATCCTGTATATACAGTGCCTTGCAAAAGTATTCAACCTTTCGCCACATTTCAGGCTTCAAACATAAAGGTATGAAATTTAATTTTTTTGTCAAGAATCAACAACAAGTGGGACACAATCGTGAAGTGGAACAACATTTATTGGATAATTTAAACTTTTTTAACAAATAAAAAACTGAAAAGTGGGGCGTGCAATATTATTCGGCCCCTTTACTTTCAGTGCAGCAAACTCACTCCAGAAGTTCAGTGAGGATCTCTGAATGATCCAATGTTGTCCTAAATGACCGATGATGATAAATAGAATCCACCTGTGTGTAATCAAGTCTCCGTATAAATACACCTTCTCTGTGATAGTCTCAGGGTTCTGTTTAAAGTGCAGAGAGCATTATGAAAACCAAGGAACACACCAGGCAGGTCCGAGATACTGTTGTGGAGAAGTTTAAAGCCGGATTTGGATACAAAAAGATTTCCCAAGCTTTAAACATCTCAAGGAGCACTGTGCAAGCCATCATATTGAAATGGAAGGAGCATCAGACCACTGCAAATCTACCAAGACCCGGCCGTCCTTCCAAACTTTCTTCTCAAACAAGGAGAAAACTGATCAGAGATGCAGCCAAGAGGCCCATGATCACTCTGGATGAACTGCAGAGATCTACAGCTGAGGTGGGAGAGTCTGTCCATAGGACAACAATCAGTCGTACACTGCACAAATCTGGCCTTTATGGAAGAGTGGCAAGAAGAAAGCCATTTCTCAAAGATATCCATAAAAAGTCTCGTTTAAAGTTTGCCACAAGCCACCTGGGAGACACACCAAACATGTGGAAGAAGGTGCTCTGGTCAGATGAAACCAAAATTGAACTTTTTGGCCACAATGCAAAACGATATGTTTGGCGTAAAAGCAACACAGCTCATCACCCTGAACACACCATCCCCACTGTCAAACATGGTGGTGGCAGCATCATGGTTTGGGCCTGCTTTTCTTCAGCAGGGACAGGGAAGATGGTTAAAATTGATGGGAAGATGGATGCAGCCAAATACAGGAACATTCTGGAAGAAAACCTGTTGGTATCTGCACAAGACCTGAGACTGGGACGGAGATTTATCTTCCAACAGTACAGTGATCCAAAACATAAAGCCAAATCTACAATGGAATGGTTAAAAAATAAACGTATCCAGGTGTTAGAATGGCCAAGTCAAAGTCCAGACCTGAATCCAATCGAGAATCTGTGGAAAGAGCTGAAGACTGCTGTTCACAAACACTCTCCATCCAACCTCACTGAGCTCGAGCTGTTTTGCAAGGAAGAATGGGCAAGAATGTCAAAATTGATAGAAACATACCCCAAGCGACTTGCAGCTGTAATTGGAGCAAAAGGTGGCGCTACAAAGTATTAACGCAAGGGGGCCGAATAATATTGCACGCCCCACTTTTCAGTTTTTTATTTGTTAAAAAAGTTTAAATTATCCAATAAATTTTGTTCCACTTCACGATTGTTGATTCTTGACAAAAAATTAAAATTTTATATCTTTGTTTGAAGCCTGAAATGTGGCGAAAGGTTGCAAGGTTCAAAGGGGCCGAATACTTTCGCAAGGCACTGTACATAATATAGTAAAAATATATATATGGAAACAGCACTGGCCTGCTTACTGTAATCCATGACTGCCCTAATGTTAGTTACTTTATATTATAAACTATTATTGTGTACATGGATGTAGTATACTATAAAATTAATACAAAATTATCTAATTTTTGTTACTGTGAGTATGTGTGCCTTTCATTCAAAATAATTGTGGTAATATTTCAGTGTGCCCTTTATCTATTTTCAGGTTAAAACAAAAGTTGAACAGTTTTTCCCCTCCCCCCAAAATGCGGAATGTACACCAGAAAAAGCATCTGAACTCACAGAAAGTATTCTGAAAATGGTTGTCCGGGACATTGCAATTCATTTTAACATTTAACAATGACAATAACAACGCAGTGTTTCCCCTAGGATTTTTTGAAGCTGCGATGGTGGGCTGCATCGGAGTCGGGCTGCCCATGTCGTGCCACGGCAAAATTGTGTCATATCATGACTTTATTTTTTCACATTTTGTTTCCCAAAAAGAACCATAACAAAGATCTATTTGAAATATTTCGTGAGCCAGGCTAATGTCGTATATCTCAGCTATGGTTCATGTACGTAAAATGCGTAGCTGATTACAGTTACATTACCCTACGTAATAATACGACTGTTTTACCTCGTAGCAATAGTATGACTTACATTTCATAGTCTTTCTTTTTCTTTTTCTTTGGCCCTAATATGTACTACATTAACACAACAATGATAGTACTTCTGTTAATGGACCAGTGGCGTAGGTTTGCATAGGGACGTTAGGGACATATCACTAGGAACTTTTCAGGATGCTCAAATTGCCCCCACCAATTTTTAAGCAACATTTTTGTATTATATAAAGAGCTCAGCTATAGAGGTCATTTAGATTGTCTTCACATGTTTTGTAAGAATAGAATTGACCCTACCATTATTAAGTCAATTACTTTCCGATGTTCAGACTTACACTGACACCATTTTTTTCCCCTCAAACGCACGTTTGATTGGTAGTTGACTAAATTCCCTTGTTTTCAATCTACTACAAATAAGTGAAATTATCTGCCAGTGCTTCAAGTAAATTTTACTCAGATTTCTTGAAATAAGATTATTTTCAGATAGCTATTTTTTAAACACACTTCTTTTAAGCAAAAAAAAAAAAAAATTTTTTTTCGTCAGTAATATTCTTAATTCAGCAAGTGATATTGTTCAAAACATTATTTGAAAGCATTTTCCCCCTTGATTTTGGTGAAAAATGGCCAACCTTTATATGTATGGGTTTAATAAGAACAAATGGTAATATTTACCTAAAGTAAATTGAATAATCTGACCCATTAATCTGTTAACTAGTCATTAACACTCAAAACAAGATGGAGAAAATTATTCGATAGATTTCAGAAAAATCATCGCATTAAAACGTTCTAAATTTGCAGTGTGATAGTTGGTACATCAATACAGATTTATTTTTGCATTCATCATTTAGCCTATCAATTAATTAGGTTCAAATTGGTGGTGAGAAATGTAGCTCTGACCCCCGTTCACGCAATCGGTTGGGTCTTATTACGGTAATGTCCGTCCCCAGCAAAAAGTGTACATGCAGGTTATGCTGTTATATCGTTCGTACCAATATTGAGACCAAACCTACACCCTTTAATGGATCCATTTCAAGGAGTAGTGGGAAATTCTAATGGCCGTGTAAAGAGATCTACTAGTTTCGGTGAGAAGGTAAATATTTTTTTGTTGTTTTTCGTGAACTACATTTCCACACAAACGCACATTGAGGTACCAATTAGCTCAGCAAGGAGAAGTATAAGAGTCATTTTTCGAGTGTCCCCAAGCTCGCGAAACGTTGATAAAAAGAGCGCACTTATCAAGGTTTCGTCAGCCGTGATTGCGTATATCCGTCCGCCGAAACAGCCTGGTAGCAGATATAATGCTAAGTACGCCGGCCCCTCTGCTATTGAACGCGTTGTTGATATTAGCGCGGTGGCGCTCTCCCCTCCGCCTCTCGGCGCAATTTCATTCAAACGTGCCGTTCCGTCCAAGACGGCCGTCCACTGCTTACTTTTGCCGAAAAGTCCGATCCAAAATATTTTAATGCCCCGGATGGGCGGAAGAAGGAGAGGAGTCTGTATTGGCTTACCCACTTTGTTGTGGCGACAATAATAAAGAATAACAATAACAAAATAACAGCGGGCTTCCGTGACATTCGACTGCTATCTCGCTTCCCTCTACGTCACAGCTCTTCCTCCGACCGTCTCTTAAGGGGGCCTTGCAGAGTTACGGACATTACAATATACAATGAATAGGTTGCCGCTGAAACCTTCACACTAGGCTGCCGCTAGTTTGACACGGCCTAAATTTTTTTTTTTTTTTTTTTTAAACATCTCTTTTGCACGGCGTGGCGGCTTTTATTTTGGTGTGGCGGTGCGCCACAATAATTGATATGTAGCAGAAACCCTGCAATATAGACAATTACATACCACAAAAAGGGTAAGAATTGTTTTGACTCATGTTAAAAAGGTGAAGTTACAGTGTTTCCGTTTACATTTTTTTGCACTAGTTAATGCCAGCAGCATTTGAACTCATTGTTTGTAATTTATTATTGATATTTATGTTATTTATTTATATGTTAAGAAAGAATTTAGGTGTTCCAAAATGTTTTTATGTGAATTAATAAGCTTTAACAAAAAATTCAATATTAAAGTAGTTGAACAAAAAAAAAAAAAACATTATTAGAGTAGTCGACTAATCGTAAAACTAGTCAGCTGACTAATGTAGAGGAAATTAGTCGTTTGGGACAGCCCTAATTATTGCAGGTATTATTATTAATATTACTAATATTATTATTCCGATTTTTATTCATAATGTATTTGTTTTCCGCTTTGTAATTGCGATTTGTAACAGCAGTATTTATTAAGGATGTAGTGTAGGTTTTTGGGCTGTGGAACGAATTAATGGAATTATAACACATTATATGAGAAAATCCTGCTTGACATACGACCATTTCGACTTGCAAACAAGGTCTGGAACAAATTGACTTCGTATGTAGATGTACCACTGTACTTCCAAATCGCGGACATGTTGGCTGTGAGCCAGGCGTGTTTGCAAGACGGCATCAGCCAGCGTGGTGCTTCTCGCCGTGTTTTGATGACACCATCACAAGAGAACTAAGGTTCGACACACTATTCAGTGGTAAACATGCGGTCCTCAAAACATTTAAATGGAAAATGCATTTTTAGCCATTTTTGGCTGATAATTTTCGGTGCTGAATTTTTGGTGACAATTCTATTTGAAACAATGTCTCTTGCGTGTCAAAATGAAATGTCACATTTTTTCACACTTTTATTTCTTGAATACTTTTTAAAACCCTTTGATGCGCGTATATTTGTCAGTCTCGTTCGTCATTAAATCAGCAGTTTTCAGTGTCCACCTTTCTCTGACTCACGGGTCACGGGTGTAAACAATGCTCTTGCTGCAAATAAATGGCTACTCCTTCCACCTGAAGGATGAGGGCATGTCAATTCACGATGACTACCAGCCAATCGGCGCGTTGTTGTCATGGGACTGACTGCCCATATTGCATCTCATACGTGCAGGCACATACACTTTCTCGCTCTCTCGGCCATTCTAAACTCACGACCTGCTAGCTGGATAGACAGTCCATAAAAAGTATCTTTTGTTTTCTTTTGTCTTGCAGGTTTCAGAAAATATCTTGGCACTGAGCGGCAGGAGCCAGAATCTTCTGGCGTCAAAGAGGATGTTGAGCTCTCCCAAATCAAACAGGAGGCCCCTTCACAGCGAGAGAGAGAAGAACTACTTCCTTTCATAAAAGAGGAGGAAGAGCTGCCATCCCTTAAAGGGGAGGAAGATATCACTCGGTCGACTGGTGAGCCCGTCAGCAGACGGGGGGTGCCTCCAAGCGGCAGCAGCAGCAGCTCAACAGAAGGATTGCGAGCGGACGGTTTAATCGCTCCACTATCAGATAGCGAAGATGCCATGTCACACTCGCCTGACAGTGATGATGATGATGATGATGATGAAGGTCATAAGAAAGCTCACAGAGATAACAAACTCTGCAAATGCTCCTTTGCTAACAACTATACTTGTCGTAGGCATATGGGGACCCAGACTGGTGAGAAACATTTGTCCTGTTCATTTTGTGGTCAAACGTTCACTCTAAGGGATCACTTAAAAACACACGCAAGAACCCACACTGGAGAAAAACCTTTTTCCTGCTTAGTATGTAGCCAAATGTTTGCACGGAAAGATGACCTGACACGTCACACAAGGACCCACACTGGAGACAAACCGTTTTCCTGCTCAGTTTGCTGTCAGGCGTTCACTCTAAGGCATCATTTAAAAACACACGCAAGAACCCACACTGGAGAAAAACCTTTTTCCTGCTCAGTTTGTGGCCAAAAATTTGCACGTAGAGACGACTTGACACGTCACACAAGAACCCACACTGGAGACAAACCGTTTTCCTGCTCAGTTTGTGGTCAAAGATTCGCTCAGAAGGAACACTTAACACAACACACGAGAACCCACAGTGGAGAAAAACCTTTTGCCTGCTCAGTTTGTTGCCAAAGATTCCCACAGAAGGCATGCTTAAATCGTCACACAAGAACCCACACTGGAGAAAAACCTTTTCCCTGCACAGTTTGTGGCCGAAGATTCTCTATAAAGGCCAACTTGAAAATGCACAGCATCACCCACACTGGGGAAAAACCTTTTTACTGCTCAGTTTGTGACCGAGGGTTCACTCGGAAGGATCGGTTTGAGAGACACGTGTGTGTTGGTGTGAGAACCAGTAACCAATAACTGTTTTGACTGTCATCCATGCTGGCTTCATTAGACTGCATGCAGGATGATTGTACTCTGTAGACCTTCCTCAAATCCTGTTGAGGATAAGCACTTTTGATGCCTTACATCTCCTTTGTCCAAACCTTGTATTGATACGCAACCACACTATTCTCAAAAGTTTTGGCTCACCTGATTAACTCTCAGGTTAATTGGCATGATTTATATAATACATTATAATTTATATTTGAAACAGTAGACTCCAAAGTACAAAAATACAAAATAATTCATGAATAATTAATTAGATAAATATGGAAAATTACAATGTTCAATATTGCAAAAAAATATTAATAAAATAATTGGCTCACAAATTGTTTTTTTCGGGGGAGGATTATGTATTATTTAAAAAATTAATACTATTACTACTTCTGTGCAGTGCGCATCTTTAATAACTCGTGATTGACTGACATATTCAAGCAAAGTGAATATGAAAATGAAATAGTAAATCATAGTAAAGATGAAATGGTATATATGGCCAAAGAAATGACCTCAACTGGTGCGCAACCCTTAGAGTCTTTCACACCTTTCAGAAAAGGGCAAAAAAATACGGGCCACTAAAAAAGTATACAAAAAATATATTACTAATTGAAAGACGAATTTTCTGACATCTGCCAAATTCTTGAATTTGACCCTAGCACAATAGATGTTACACCAGTTTCTAATATTGGGAAGAAAATGTTGCACTGGCACTCTCTTGAGAGCTCCATATGCAGTTCTCTTCCACGTCTGCATTTGGCCACTATGAAAGTTTTGTAAATGCAAAAAGCACTGTTGTCTTTTTTTTTTCTTGACAATTTTTTTGGGAGAGGACTGCATCAATATTGAGATTCAAAAGGAAAGACATATTCATCGCAGCAGAAATACTCATCTTTAAAAATATGTATCACTGTTCTGACATGTAATAGTGGAGAAAAAGGTTAATAAAACCAAGTACAGGGTTCCCGCGGGTCTTTAAAAAGTCTTAAATTTAATAGAAAATTTTATTAGGTATTAAATTTCCAGATGATGCGTTTAATGCCAGTGAAATCACGGTAGTATATCGTACAACTCTGAATGGTGTGTATTTGATTTATTAATGGTTGTGCACTAAATACCAGAGTTTAGGAATAATATGTGAAACAGTACGTTGTCCGTAACCTCAGCGTACGTCAGCGACTTGAGTTGTCGCCCAATGCTATTGTTATCCGCGGTTGTAGAGGTGAAGTTTAAATTTATGGATGGAAGATGGTTTATTTAAGAGGTGGTTAGCCCCTGGTGAAAATAACAACAGTGCCGGGTACAAAGTCTTGAAAAAAAAGACTTTTTCATTAGGGGCAGTGGGGGTCAAACCCTTTGAGTCGCACGAGAGGAGAAAAACACCTGCGATCTGTAGCAACAGTTCTGTGTTTACTGTGAAATAAAATTATTATTTTTTTCTTCACCAGAAATTGTTGCAACATGTTTTGGTCTTAAATGATATTTTTTAAGGTCTTAAAAATGTCACTTTAAAATGGTGCAAGAACCCTGCAAGAAGTGGCCGCCCAACAAGGAGCAGACATTTTCCATTACTATTACAAGTACTAGTACAAAGAATTGGAGGCACCGAGGCTTTCTGAAACAATGAACCACTTTTGACACGGTTACGCTAAATAGATTCACTGCTTTAAGGCATTTGACACACTGCAATAGAGCTCCATCTGCTGGATAAACCTGTTGTAAAAGCTTCATTCATGAGCCTCAGGCCCTCAGCATTACCTACAGTGGGTAGAACAAGTATTTGATACACTGCCAATGGGAAAACCCATTGGCAGTATATAAAATACTTGTTCTCCCCACTGTATATATGAAATACAAATGTCACTGGATGCCGTCCATCGTCTTGAACCATTGGATTGTGTCGTTCTTTTTAAGTCTGATTTGCACAATTAAAGTTGACCTTGTAAGTCTGTGTCACTGTTTTTGTCAATATGTGTTCAGTATTTTTAATATCTGACAATGCTACGGTCTTGTAAGTAGCTCGTCCTAGATGTAATCCACTATGTATTTTTCATAAGTATTACAGCACAGTCCTTGTGAACAAGTAAATTATTATAAGATGGAAATAACTGAGCCAAATGATCAAAACTTCCAATTTTGTCTAAAATAATTGGGGGCTTTCATGGGCTGCAGAAAGGTTTGTCAATTATTTTTATTTTTAAAAAAAAAAAAGTATACTTACAGTGCTTAGCTTCAATCTCCTCCAACTTTGGAGAAGACCCGCTCACATAGTACTGATGAGGAGCAGAAGTATTCGCTCCCCTTGTGATTTTGCAAGTTGACCCACTTAGAAAATAGGTAGAGGTCTGACATTTCAATCAGAGATGGATTTCCACGAGGGGGACAACCTACAAAAAAAAAAAAAAAGTATCATTTTTCAATAATTTATTTGTAATTTACTGGCGTTCATAAGTATTTGTACCCCTGAGAAAATCAGTGCTAATATTTAGCGCAGAAGCCTTTGTTTGCAATTACAGAGGTCAGACGTTCTGCAGTTCTTCACAGGTTTTCACATATGGAAACAAGGATTTTGTCCCATTCCTCCACAAAATAGTTTCTAGATCTGTCATGTTTCAGGGATGTTGTTGTGAATCACAAAGTTTCAGCTCCACCCAAAGATTTTCTATTGGATTGAGGTCTGGAGACTGGCTAGGCCACTCCAGAACCTTTTTACGTTTAACAGATCCACTCCTGTCAGCTTGGCTGTGGGCTTCAGATCATTGTCATGTTGGAAGATCCAGCCACGACTCATCTTCAAGTCTCTGAGGGAAGGAGGTTGTGGCTCAAAATCATCTGACCATGCATTTCACCATTCATCCTCTGCTTTATACAGCCCCAAAGCATGAAGTTTTCACACCCGCACTTCCCAGTGGGGATGGTGTTCTTGGGATTGTACTCATCCTTCTTTTTCCTCCACACATGACTTTCTTCCATGACCGCTCTGCATCATTCGGATGGTCCCTGGCAAACTTCAGGCGGGCCTTCACATCAAGGACGTAGGTTTGGTCTCAATGTTGGTAGGGACGATATAACAGCACATCCAGCATGTACACTTTTTGCTGAGGACAGGACATTAATAAGACCAAACAGACTGGGTGAACGCAATCAGGGCTCCATTTCTCAAGAACCTAATTAATTGATAGGCTAAATGATTAATGCAAAAATAAATCTGTATTGACTTATACTAACTTTTATTCTGCAAGTTTACAGTATAATGTAATCTGATCATTTTTCTAAATTCTAGTCAAGTAACTTTCTTCATCTTGAGTTTTAAAAGCCAGTTAACAGATTAATGTTTCAGATTCTTCCGCTTGCTTTTAGGAAATATTACCATTTGTTCATACTAAGCCCAAAAATCTAAAAGTCGGCCATTTTTCACCTAAATCAAGAAAAAAATGCTTTCAAATAATGTTTTGAACAATATCTATTCTTGAATTAAGAACATTTCTTACATTTATTTTCAAGATTAAATATAGAAGCTTTTTGCTCAAAATAAGTCTGTTAAGCTTATTTTCAGCTGGCTATTTTTCTTATTTCAAGAATTCTGAGAAAAATTTACTTGAAGCACTGGCAAACAATTTTACTTATTTCTAGTAGATTTACACAGATTCAAACCTTTGTTTTTAAAAACTACATAAACATTTGAAAACTTCCAGAATAAATGTCTGGATTTTAAAAGCACATTTAAATTGGGATGCAAAAAAAGTAAACATTTGTCTTAAAACCAGTCAAAATTGTCTGCCTAAATAAAAATTAGAGATAAGAAAAAAGAAAAAAAAAAACTTTTTAGTCAGGGAATAACAAAAATAAAAATGGAGCCTTCCTTCAGGAAAAACACTACTGTGTTTGTCCACAAGCACAGCCAAACTCCACATTTTTTACTATAACACAGTGGTGGGTGGGGTGGGGTGGGGGGTGGGTGGTTATCAGCCAAGCAAGCGTGCATTTGAGGAAAAAAACATGGACTGGCTTATTCAGTTAGTGAAAAATGGGTAAATGTAAGTCTGAAAATATTGAAAATAATTCACTTAATAATGGTAGGGTCAATTCTATTGTTACAACATATGGGAAGACAATCAAAATGACCTATATAACTGAACACATTATATAATGCAAATAGGGTTGCTTAAAAGTTGCCGGGGACAATTTGAGCATCCTGAAAAGTTGGTAGTGTTTTGTCCCTACCGTCCCTATGCAAACCCTTGCTTCACATTTACTGGCTTCAACAGGGGAACCTTCTGAACAATGCATGATTTTAAACCATTGCACTATAGTGTTCTACTGACAATGGCCTTTGAACCTGTGCATCCAGCTCTCTTTAGGTAATTGACCAGCTCCTGCCTTCAGTTCTAGGGTGAGACTTCAATTTTCTCATGATGAGTGATGCCGCACGAGGAGAGATTTTAAATGGATCCCCAGTCCGAAGTAGATTATCAGTCATGTTTAGCATTTTCCATTTTCTAACAATTGCTTCAACTGTTGCTTTATTCTCACCCAGCTGCTTTCCAATTGTCCCATAGACTTTTCCAGCTTTGTGGAGCTCAACCGTTTTTTTCTCTGGTGTCTTTCGAAAGCTCTTTGGTCTTGCCCATCCAGCAGTTGGCTTATGACTGACTGGGGTGCACAGGTGACAGTTATGAGCTCAAACAGGCGGTTGCTGGGTGGTTTTATACTCATGGGGTGGACTTTTTTTTAAAGGTAGACTGACAACTCTTTGAGTGTCATAATTATTGCTGATACTCAGGGGTACAAATTACAGTAAATTACAAATAAATTATTTTTAAGACAAATCATACAATGTGGGTTCCACTTTTTTTTTTTAATGGTGTCTCTATAATTCCATTTCCCAAAACGTTATCGATATGCTCCTGCCAAGAGGTGTCACTGTTAAGAAATAGTTACAAAAATGTTCTACTAGAATAGTGTCTCTTTTAACTCAATGGCTGCCACTGATGTCGCTGGATCCCCAATTAATTTAGACATTCGTTCATTTGAAACCAGAACATTCGCAGCCAGTCTTTCTGATTTTCTGGGCATTTACAGGTCACTTTCTGGTGAGTTTTTTTGTCACCGCCTATTAATCTGGTGAGTTCCCCGGGTCTATAACTTGTAACCAATAACCCAAAATCAACAGGAAGCGACGCATAAATGACACAAAGTCAACAGGAAGTGACCCATCAATAACCCAAAATCAACAGGAAGAGACCCAGAAATGCAGCGGCGTGCACATATAGACGCCAGGTGGTGCCCAGGCACTGGCCCCTGCCGAGCAAGGGCCCTTATCAAGGCTATTAAGTCATAATCATTATTATGTTAGTAATGCATGTGCTCTCCCAAGCGCCGCAGCCAGAATAGCTGTGAGGAGTTGTTGTTGAGAGTCCCTTGGCAAGACGTTCAGTAAAGTTGTTAAACCATAAAGGTGTCGCGTGGATCACACGGTCTCGATATAACGTCTTTTTTGGTGACGAGGATCAACAGAGGTAGAAGTTTTGGACTTTGTAAACGGAATTAATAATATATTTGGAAATTTAAGTATGGGACCTTTCGTGCTAGCGCAATGGTGAATGGTGTTATACTTATATAGCGCTTTTCCACCTTTCAAGGCGCTCAAAGCACTTTACACTATCTCGCCATCCACCTACTGGTGACGCAGCACCAGGAGCAACGTGGGGTTCATTGTCTTGCTCAAGGACACTTAGGCGTGTTCATCAGGGCGGAAATTGAACCCACAACCTCTAGGTTGGGGGGACAACTACTCTACCACTGAGCCACACCACCTCAATGCTCAAAATGAGTTTTGACTTCCAAACAGCACTTCAGATTTGTAATTTAAATTTGATGATATTTCAAAAACAGCTGCACAGAAGTGGACCGAAGTTCAACGTATGTTGAATTGTGTAATATTCTAGTAATTACATTTGGAAATTTGGGTCTGGGACATTTGGATTGAGCGCAATACCCAACATGACTTTTGAAGGGCATTTTGACTTCCCCACCATGAGATAAGCACACTTGCCCAGAGTAATGTCATTTTGATGATATCTTCCGAACTGCTGCGCAGAAGTGAACCAAACTTCACTAAATGTTGAATTGTGTCATATTCTAGTAATTACATTTGGAAATTTGGGTCAGGGACATTTGGTTTGTGCAAAATCCTCAAAATGAGTTTGAAAATACATACTGACCTCCCCAGCGTGAGAAAAGGGCACTTTGGAAAAGAAAGGTAAATTTGATATTATCTCCAAAACCACTGTGCAGAAGTGAAATTTGGGTGTGGGAAATTTGGTTTGTTCGCAATCCTCAAAATGACTTTTCAGGCCATTTTGACCTTCCCAGCGTGAGACCAGCGCACTTGTGCAGAGTAATGTAATTTTAACGATATCTCCCATATTGCTGCGCAAAACTGAACCAAACTTCACTAAATGTTGAATTGTGTAATATTCTAGTAAATAGATGTGGAAATTTGGGTGTGGGACTTTTGGTTTGTGCGCAATCCTCAAAATGAGCTCCGAAAGCCTTGATCACCTCCTCAACTTTGGAAAAGAAAGGTAAATTTGATATCTCCAAAACCACTGTGCAGAAGTGAACCAAAGTTCACCAAATGCTGAATTGTGTCATATTCTAGTAATTACATTTGGAAATTTGGGTCTAGGACATTTGGTTTGTGCGCAATCCTCAAAATTAGTTTTGAAGGCCATAGTGACCTTCCCAGCGTGAGATCAGCGCACTTGTGCAGAGTAATGTCATTTTGAAGATATTTCCCATACCGCTGCGCAGAAGTGAACCAAACTTCACTAAATGTTGAATTATGTCATATTTTAGTAATTACATTTGGAAATTAAATTTGGGTCTGGGATATTTGGTTTGTGCGCAATCCTCAAAATGAGTTTTGAAATCCATACTGACCTCACCAGCGTGAGATAAGCGCACTTTGGAAAAGAAGGTTAAATTTGATAATACAGTGATACCTCAGCTCACGAACATAATTGGTTCCCAGAAAGTGTGTGTAAGGCGAAAAGTTCGTCTTCCGAACATTTATTTCCCATAAGAAACCATTAAAATGAGAATAATCTGTTCCCAGGTCCCCATAAAACATAATTTTCTACTAAATAAGCCTTAAAACTACACAAAAATATACCTTATTTTATGTATAATAAATGTGCTATTGTATTATAATTAAAGAAATAAACTATAATAAAGTCGTTTTATTTACCTTTGTGATGGTAGTTGATGGCTTGATGGAATGGAGTGGGAGGAGGAGGGAGGGAGGGAGTTACTGTTTGGAAGGAGAGTGTTACCGGCAAAGTGCGCAGTTAGCGTAGACTCCAGTGCTGTGCCCCCCACATGCTTTTGGTTGTTAATAAAAGTGCCCACAAAAAGCCATCCGACGCCTCTGGGTGTTTGTATGCACGCCACCACCTTTCTGGAGAGGAAATCGGGCGAACCGAAGACAACCGACGACAACGAGCCAACGTGACTCGCCGGTCCACTTCTCACTACGGTGGGAAGCTGAAAGCACCGCCAATTACCAGTCGAGGGCGAATTGGTAACACGAGTCACCTTCCATAAGGACTGTAGGTAACTCTTTTTCGGTCCCATAATAGCAAAAGTACACTCAATATGGTCCAAAATGTCTATCAAACACAAACCACGTCCGCACTCAACGAAAGTGAGGGGACGAACTGGGACGCCGTGAGCGTGCGTCAGCTTCTCGTGGCGCTTTTCGACCACGTGAATTGGTTCGTCCGCCGAAAACTAGTTCGTCAGCAGAGACTATATGCTCGCGAATTTAATGTTCTTGAGGCAAAAAGTTCGTGAGCTTAAGCGTTCGTGAGCTGAGGTATCACTGTATCTCCAAAACCGCTGTGCAGAAGTGAACCAAAGTTCACCAAATTCCCAAATGTAATTACTAGAATATGACACAATTCAACATCATCAAAATTATTTTTTTCTTCCAAAGTACACTAATTTCACGCTCAAAAGGTGAGATTGGCTTTTTAAAACTCATTTTGAGGATTGCGCACAAACCAAATGTTCTAGAAGCAAATTTCCAAATGTAATTAATAGAATATGACACAATTCAATATTTAGTGAAGTTTAGTTCACTTCTACGCAGCGGTTTGGGAGATATCATCAAAATTATTTTTTTCTTCCAAAGTACACTGATATCCTGCTCAAAAAGTTGAGAATGGCTTTTTTGAACTCATTTTGAGGATTGTTAACAAACCAAATGTCCTAGAACCAATTCTCCAAATGTAATTAATAGAATATGATACAATTCATCATTGGGTCAAGTTTGGTTCACTTCTGCGCAGCGGTTTGGGAGTTCTCATCAATATTAGATTTCTCTGCCAAAGTGATTAGGTTTCGCGCTCAAAAGGTGAGAATGGATATTTTGAACTCATTTTGAGGATAGCACACAAACCAAATGTCCTAGAACCAAATTTCTAAATGTAATTAGTAGAATATGACACAATTCACAATTGGGTGAAGTTTGGTTCACTTCTGCGCAGCGGTTTGGGAGTTCTCATCAATATTAGATTTCTCTGCCAAAGTGATTAGATCTCGCGCTTGAAAGGTGAGAATGGATTTTTTAAACTCATTTTGAGGATTGCACACAAACCACATGTCCTAGAACCAAATTTCCAAATGTAATTACTATATGACACAATTCACCATTGGGTGAAGTTTGGTTCACTTCTGCGCAGCGGTTTGGGAGTTATCATCAATATTAGATTTCTCTGCCAAAATTATTAGATCTCACGCTCCAAAAGTGAGAATGGAATTTTTGAACTCATTTTGAGGATTGCACACAAACCACATGTCCTAGAACCATATTTCCAAATGTAATTACTATATGACACAATTCACCATTGGATGAAGTTTGGTTCACTTCTGCGCAGTGGTTTGGGAGTTATCATCAATATTAGATTTCTCTGCCATAGTGATTAGATCTCGTGCTCAAAAGGTGAGAATTGCTTTTTTGAAATAATTTTGAGGATTGCGCACAAACCAAATGTCCTAGGACAAAAATTCCAAATGTGATTAATAGAGTATGACACAATTCACCATTGGGTGAAGTTTGGTTCACTTCTGCGCAGCGGTTTGGGAGTTATCATCAATATTAGATTTCTATGCCAAAGTTATTAGATCTCGCGCTCAAAAGGTGAGAATGGATTTTTTGAACTCATTTTGAGCATTGCACAATTACACATCAATATTACATTTCTCGGCCGAAGTGCGTAGATCTCAGGCTCAAAAGGTGACTTCGGCCGTTTGAACAAATTTTGAAGATTGCGCACAAACCAAATGTCCTAGAACAAAATTTCCAAATGTAATGAATAGAATGTGACACAATACACCATTGGGTGAAGCTTGGTTCACTTCTGCGCAGCAGTTTGGGAATTATCATCAATATTACATTTCTCGGATAAAGTGAATAGATTTCACTTTCAAAAGGTGAGAATGGCTTTTTTGAACTCAGTTTGAGGAATGCGCTCAAACCAAATGTCCTAGAACCAAATTTCCAAATGTAACTACTAGAATATGACACAATACACTTTTGGGTGAGGTTTGGTCCACTTCTGTGCAGCAGTTTGGGAGTTATCAACAATATTACATTTCTCGGCCGAAGTGATTAGATCTCACTTTCAAAAGGTGAGAATGGCTTTTTTGAACTCAGTTTGAGGATTGAGCTCAAACAAAATGTCCTAGAACCAAATTTCCAAATGTAACTACTAAAATGTGACACAATAAACTATTGGGTGAGGTATGGTTAAATTCTGCGCAGCGATTTGGGAGTTATCATCAATATTATATTTCTCGGCCGAAGTGAATAGATCTCATTTTCAAAAGGTGAGAATGGCTTTTTTTTTAACTCAGTTTGAGAATTGCGTTCAAACCAAATGTCCTAGAACCAAATTTCCAAATGTAACTACTAGAATGTGACACAATACACTATTGGGTGAAGTTTGGTTCACTTCTGCGCAGCGGTTTGGGAGTTATCATCAATATTACATTTCTCGTCCGAAGTGAATAGATCTCACTTTCAAAAGGTGAGAATGGCTTTTTTTAACTCAGTTTGAGAATTGCGTTCAAACCAAATGTCCTAGAACCAAATTTCCAAATGTAACTACTAGAATGTGACACAATACACTATTGGGTGAAGTTTGGTTCACTTCTGCGCAGCGGTTTGGGAGTTATCATCATTATTAGATTTCTCAGCCGAAGTGCATTGATCTCAGGCTCAAAAGGTGACATTGGCCGTTTGAACTCATTTTGAGGATTGCGCAAAAATCAAATGTCCTAGAACCAAATGTCCAAATATAAAGACTAGAATGTGACACAATACACTATTGGGTGAAGTTTGGTTCAGTTCTGCGCAGATTTGAGAGTTATCATCAAAATTACATTTCTCCGCCGAAGTGAATAGATCTCAGTGTCAAAAGGCGTAAATGGCTTTTTTGAACTCAGTTTGAGAATTGCGTTCAAACCAAATGTCCTAGAACCAAATTTCCAAATGTAACTACTAGAATGTGACACAATACACTATTGGGTGAAGTTTGGTTCACTTCTGCGCAGCGGTTTGGGAGTTATCATCAATATTACATTTCTCGTCCGAAGTGAATAGATCTCACTTTCAAAAGGTGAGAATGGCTTTTTTGAACTCAGCTTGAGTATTGAGCTCAAACAAAATGTCCTAGAACCAAATTTCCAAATGTAACTACTAAAATGTGACACAATACACTTTTGGGTGAGGTTTGGTTCATTTCTGCGCAGCGATTTGGGAGTTATCATCAATATTACATTTCTCGGCCGAAGTCAATAGATCTCACTTTCAAAAGGTGAGAATGGCTTTTTTGAACTCAGTTTTAGGATTGCGCTCAAACCAAATGTCCGAGAACCAATTTTCCAAATGTCACTACTAGAATGTAACACAATACACTATTGGGTGAAGTTTGGTTCAATTCTGCGCAGCTGTTTGGGAGTTATCATCAATATTACATTTCTCGGCCGAAGTGAATAGATCTCATTTTCAAAAGGTGAGAATGGCTTTTCTGAACTAAGTTTGAGGATTGCGCTCAAACCAAATGTCCTAGAAACAAATTTCCAAATGTAACTACTAGATTGTGATACAATACAATATTGGGTGAAGTTTGGTTGACTTCTGCGCAGCGGTTTGGGAGTTAACATCAAAATGACATTTCTCAGCCGAATCGCGTAGATCTCACTGTCAAAAGGCTTAAATGGCTTTTTTTTTAACTAAGTTTGAGGATTGCGCTCAAACCAAATGTCCTAGAATCAAATTTCCAAATGTAACTACTAGATTGTGATACAATACACTATTGGATGATGTTTGGTTGACTTCTGCGCAGCGGTTTGGGAGTTAACATCAAAATTACATTTCTCAGCCGAATCGCGTAGATCTCACTGTCAAAAGGCTTAAATGGCTTTTTTTTAACTAAGTTTGAGGATTGCGCTCAAACCAAATGTCCTAGAATCAAATTTCCAAATGTAACTACTAGATTGTGATACAATACACCATTGGGTGAAGTTTGGTTGACTTCTGCGCAGCGGTTTGGGAGTTAACATCAAAATTACATTTCTCGGCCGAATTGAGTAGATCTCACTGTCAAAACACATGAATGGATTTTTGAACTAAGTTTGAGGATTGCGCTCAAACCAAATGTCCTAGAAACAAATTTCCAAATGTAACTACTAGATTGTGGTACAATACACTATTGGATGAAGTTTGGTTGACTTCTGCGCAGCGGTTTGGGAGTTAACACCAAAATTACATTTCTCAGCCGAATCGCGTAGATCTCACTGTCAAAAGGCTTAAATGACTTTTTAAAATAAGTTTGATTATAGCGCTCAAACCAAATGTCCTAGAACCAAATTTGCAAATGTAACTACTAGATTGTGATACAATACACTATTGGGTGAAGTTTGGTTGACTTCTGCGCAGCGGTTTGTGAGTTAACATCAAAATTACATTTATCGGCCGAATCGCGTAGATCTCATTGTCAAAAGGCTTAAATGGCTTTTTTTTAAACTAAGTTCGATTATAGCGCTCAAACCAAATGTCCTGGAACCACATTTCCAAATGTAACTACTAGATTGTGATACAATACACTATTGGGTGAAGTTTGGTTGACTTCTGCGCAGCGGTTTGGGAGTTAACATCAAAATTACATTTCTCAGCCGAATCGCGTAGATCTCACTGTCAAAAGGCTTAAATGGCTTTTTTTTAACTACGTTTGAGGATTGCGCTCAAACCAAATGTCCTAGAATCAAATTTCCAAATGTAACTATTAGATTGTGATACAATACACTATTGGGTGAAGTTTGGTTGACATCTGCGCAGCGGTTTGGGAGTTAACATCAAATTACATTTCTCGGCCGAATTGAGTAGATCTCACTGTCAAAACGCTTAAATGGATTTTTGAACTAAGTTTGAGGATTGCGCTCAAACAAAATGTCCTAGAACCAAATTTCCAAATGTAACTACTAGATTGTGATACAATACACTATTGGGTGATGTTTGGTTGACTTCTGCGCAGCAGTTTGGGAGTTAACATCAAAATGACATTTCTCAGCCGAATCGCGTAGATCTCACTGTCAAAAGGCTTAAATGGCTTTTTTTTAACTAAGTTTGAGGATTGCGCTCAAATCAAATGCCCTAGAATCAAATTTCCAAATGTAACTACTAGATTGTGATACAATACACTATTGGGGTAAGTTTGGTTGACTTCTGCGCAGCGGTTTGGGAGTTAACATCAAAATTACATTTCTCGGCCGAATCGCGTAGATCTCACTGTCAAAAGGCTTAAATGGCTTTTTAAAACTAAGTTCGATTATAGCGCTCAAACCAAATGTCCTAGAATCAAATTTCCAAATGTAACTACTAGATTGTGATACAATACACTATTGGGTGAAGTTTGGTTGACTTCTGTGCAGCGGTTTGGGAGTTAACATCAAAATTACATTTCTCGGCCGAATGTAACTAATTCCAAATGTAACTACTAGATTGTGATATAATACACTATTGGGTGATGTTTGGTTGACTTCTGCGCAGCGGTTTGGGAGTTGACATCAAAATTACATTTCTCAGCCGAATAACGTAGATCTCACTGTCAAAAGGCTTAAATGGCTTTTTTTAACTATGTTTGAGGATTGCGCTCAAACCAAATGTCCTAGAATCAAATTTCCAAATGTAACTACTAGATTGTGATACAATACACTATTGGGTGAAGTTTGGTTGACTTCTGCGCAGCGGTTTGGGAGTTAACATCAAAATTACATTTCTCGGCCGAATCGGGTAGATCTCACTGTAAAAAGGCTTAAATGGCTTTTTTTAACTAAGTTCGATTATAGCGCTCAAACCAAATGTCCTAGAATCAAATTTCCAAATGTAAGTACTCGATTGTGATACAATACACTATTGGGTGAAGTTTGGTTGATTCTGCGCAGCGGTTTGGGAGTTAACATCAAAATAATATTTCTCAGCCGAATCGCGTAGATCTCACTGTCAAAAGGCTTAAATGGCTTTTTTTAACTAAGTTTGAGGATTGCGCTCAAATCAAATGTCCTAGAATCAAATTTCCAAATGTAACTACTAGATTGTGATACAATACACTATTGGGTGAAGTTTGGTTTACTTCTGCGCAGCGGTTTGGGAGTTAACATCAAAATTACATTTCTCGGCCGAATCGCGTAGATCTCACTGTCAAAAGGCTTAAATGGCTTTTTTTAACTAAGTTTGAGGATTGCGCTCAAACCAAATGTCCTAGAACCAAATTTCCAAATGTAACTACTAGATTGTGATACAATACACTATTGGGTGAAGTTTGGTTGACTTCTGCGCAGCGGTTTGGGAGTTAACATCAAAATTACATTTCTCGGCCGAATCGCGTAGATCTCACTGTCAAAAGGCTTAAATTGATTTTTTTAACTAAGTTCGATTATAGCGCTCAAACCAAATGTCCTAGAATCAAATTTCCAAATGTAATTACTAGATTGTGATACAATACACTATTGGGGGAAGTTTGGTTGATTCTGCGCAGCGGTTTGGGAGTTAACATCAAAATGACATTTCTCAGCCGAATCGCGTAGATCTCACTGTCAAAAGGCTTAAATGGCTTTTTTTTAACTAAGTTTGAGGATTGCGCTCAAACCAAATGTCCTAGAATCAAATTTCCAAATGTAACTACTAGATTGTGATACAATACACCATTGGGTGAAGTTTGGTTGACTTCTGCGCAGCGGTTTGGGAGTTAACATCAAAATTACATTTCTCGGCCATATCGCATAGATCTCACTGTGAAAAGGCTTAAATGGCTTTTTTGACCTAAGTTTGAGGATTGCGCTCAAATCAAATGTCCTAGAACCAAATTTCCACATGTAACTACTAGATTGTGATACAACACACTAATGGGTGAAGTTTGGTTGACTTCTGCGCAGCGGTTTGGGAGTTAACATCAAAATTACATTTCTCGGCCGAATTGAGTAGATCTCACTGTCAAAACACATGAATGGATTTTTGAACTAAGTTTGAGGATTGCGCTCAAACCAAATGTCCTAGAAACAAATTTCCAAATGTAACTACTAGATTGTGGTACAATACACTATTGGGTGAAGTTTGGTTGACTTCTGCGCAGCGGTTTGGGAGTTAACACCAAAATTACATTTCTCAGCCGAATCGCGTAGATCTCACTGTCAAAAGGCTTAAATGACTTTTTTAAATAAGTTTGATTATAGCGCTCAAACCAAATGTCCTAGAACCAAATTTGCAAATGTAACTACTAGATTGTGATACAATACACTATTGGGTGAAGTTTGGTTGACTTCTGCGCAGCGGTTTGTGAGTTAACATCAAAATTACATTTATCGGCCGAATCGCGTAGATCTCATTGTCAAAAGGCTTAAATGGCTTTTTTTTAAACTAAGTTCGATTATAGCGCTCAAACCAAATGTCCTAGAACCAAATTTCCAAATGTAACTACTAGAATGTGACACAATACACTATTGGGTGAAGTTTGGTTCAATTCTGCGCAGCTGTTTGGGAGTTATCATCAATGTTACATTTCTCGGCCGAAGTGAATAGATCTCATTTTCAAAAGGTGAGAATGGCTTTTCTGAACTAAGTTTGAGGATTGCGCTCAAACCAAATGTCCTAGAAACAAATTTCCAAATGTAACTACTAGATTGTGATACAATACAATATTGGGTGAAGTTTGGTTGACTTCTGCGCAGCGGTTTGGGAGTTAACATCAAAATGACATTTCTCAGCCGAATCGCGTAGATCTCACTGTCAAAAGGCTTAAATGGCTTTTTTTTTAACTAAGTTTGAGGATTGCGCTCAAACCAAATGTCCTAGAATCAAATTTCCAAATGTAACTACTAGATTGTGATACAATACACTATTGGATGATGTTTGGTTGACTTCTGCGCAGCGGTTTGGGAGTTAACATCAAAATTACATTTCTCGGCCGATTCGCGTAGATCTCACTGTCAAAAGGCTTAAATGGCTTTTTTTTAACTACGTTTGAGGATTGCGCTCAAATCAAATGTCCTAGAATCAAATTTCCAAATGTAACTACTAGATTGTGATACAATACACTATTGGGTGAAGTTTGGTTTACTTCTGCGCAGCGGTTTGGGAGTTAACATCAAAATTACATTTCTCGGCCGAATCGCGTAGATCTCACTGTCAAAAGGCTTAAATGGCTTTTTTTAACTAAGTTTGAGGATTGCGCTCAAACCAAATGTCCTAGAACCAAATTTCCAAATGTAACTACTAGATTGTGATACAATACACTATTGGGTGAAGTTTGGTTGACTTCTGCGCAGCGGTTTGGGAGTTAACATCAAAATTACATTTCTCGGCCGAATCGCGTAAATCTCACTGTCAAAAGGCTTAAATTGATTTTTTTAACTAAGTTCGATTATAGCGCTCAAACCAAATGTCCTAGAATCAAATTTCCAAATGTAATTACTAGATTGTGATACAATACACTATTGGGGGAAGTTTGGTTGATTCTGCGCAGCGGTTTGGGAGTTAACATCAAAATGACATTTCTCAGCCGAATCGCGTAGATCTCACTGTCAAAAGGCTTAAATGGCTTTTTTTTAACTAAGTTTGAGGATTGCGCTCAAACCAAATGTCCTAGAATCAAATTTCCAAATGTAACTACTAGATTGTGATACAATACACCATTGGGTGAAGTTTGGTTGACTTCTGCGCAGCGGTTTGGGAGTTAACATCAAAATTACATTTCTCGGCCATATCGCATAGATCTCACTGTGAAAAGGCTTAAATGGCTTTTTTGACCTAAGTTTGAGGATTGCGCTCAAATCAAATGTCCTAGAACCAAATTTCCACATGTAACTACTAGATTGTGATACAATACACTAATGGGTGAAGTTTGGTTGACTTCTGCGCAGCGGTTTGGGAGTTAACATCAAAATTACATTTCTCGGCCGAATTGAGTAGATCTCACTGTCGAAACACATGAATGGATTTTTGAACTAAGTTTGAGGATTGCGCTCAAACCAAATGTCCTAGAAACAAATTTCCAAATGTAACTACTAGATTGTGGTACAATACACTATTGGGTGAAGTTTGGTTGACTTCTGCGCAGCGGTTTGGGAGTTAACACCAAAATTACATTTCTCAGCCGAATCGCGTAGATCTCACTGTCAAAAGGCTTAAATGACTTTTTTAAATAAGTTTGATTATAGCGCTCAAACCAAATGTCCTAGAACCAAATTTGCAAATGTAACTACTAGATTGTGATACAATACACTATTGGGTGAAGTTTGGTTGACTTCTGCGCAGCGGTTTGTGAGTTAACATCAAAATTACATTTATCGGCCGAATCGCGTAGATCTCATTGTCAAAAGGCTTAAATGGCTTTTTTTTAAACTAAGTTCGATTATAGCGCTCAAACCAAATGTCCTAGAACCAAATTTCCAAATGTAACTACTAGAATGTGACACAATACACTATTGGGTGAAGTTTGGTTCAATTCTGCGCAGCTGTTTGGGAGTTATCATCAATGTTACATTTCTCGGCCGAAGTGAATAGATCTCATTTTCAAAAGGTGAGAATGGCTTTTCTGAACTAAGTTTGAGGATTGCGCTCAAACCAAATGTCCTAGAAACAAATTTCCAAATGTAACTACTAGATTGTGATACAATACAATATTGGGTGAAGTTTGGTTGACTTCTGCGCAGCGGTTTGGGAGTTAACATCAAAATGACATTTCTCAGCCGAATCGCGTAGATCTCACTGTCAAAAGGCTTAAATGGCTTTTTTTTAACTAAGTTTGAGGATTGCGCTCAAACCAAATGTCCTAGAATCAAATTTCCAAATGTAACTACTAGATTGTGATACAATACACTATTGGATGATGTTTGGTTGACTTCTGCGCAGCGGTTTGGGAGTTAACATCAAAATTACATTTCTCGGCCGAATTGAGTAGATCTCACTGTCAAAACGCTTAAATGGATTTTTGAACTAAGTTTGAGGATTGCGCTCAAACAAAATGTCCTAGAACCAAATTTCCAAATGTAACTACTAGATTGTGATAAAATACACTATTGGGTGATGTTTGGTTGACTTCTGCGCAGCGGTTTGGGAGTTAACATCAAAATGACATTTCTTAGCCGAATCGCGTAGATCTCACTGTCAAAAGGCTTAAATGGCTTTTTTTTAACTAAGTTTGAGGATTGCGCTCAAATCAAATGCCCTAGAATCAAATTTCCAAATGTAACTACTAGATTGTGATACAATACACTATTGGGTGAAGTTTGGTTGACTTCTGCGCAGCGGTTTGGGAGTTAACATCAAAATTACATTTCTCGGCCGAATCGCGTAGATCTCACTGTCAAAAGGCTTAAATGGTTTTTTAAAACTAAGTTCGATTATAGCGCTCAAACCAAATGTCCTAGAACCAAATTTCCACATGTAACTACTAGATTGTGATACAATACACTAATGGGTGAAGTTTGGTTGACTTCTGCGCAGCGGTTTGGGAGTGAACATCAAAATTACATTTCTCGGCCATATCGCATAGATCTCACTGTGAAAAGGCTTAAATGACTTTTTTTAATTAAGTTTGCAGATTGCGCTCAAACCAAATGTCCTAGAACTAAATTTCTAAATGTAACTACTAGATTGTGATAAAATACACTATTGGGTGAAGTTTGGTTGACTTCTGCGCAGCGGTTTGGGAGTTAACATCAAAATTACATTTCTCGGCCATATCGCATAGATCTCACTGTGAAAAGGCTTAAATGACTTTTTTAATTAAGTTTGATGATTGCGCTCAAACCAAATGTCCTAGAACCAAATTTCCACATGTAACTACTAGATTGTGATACAATACACTAATGGGTGAAGTTTGGTTGACTTCTGCGCAGCGGTTTGGGAGTGAACATCAAAATTACATTTCTCGGCCATATCGCATAGATCTCACTGTGAAAAGGCTTAAATGACTTTTTTTTAATTAAGTTTGCAGATTGCGCTCAAACCAAATGTCCTAGAACTAAATTTCCAAATGTAACTACTAGATTGTGATAAAATACACTATTGGGTGAAGTTTGGTTGACTTCTGCGCAGCGGTTTGGGAGTTAACATCAAAATTACATTTCTCGGCCATATCGCGTAGATCTCACTGTGAAAAGGCTTAAATGGCTTTTTTGACCTAAGTTTGAGGATTGCGCTCAAACCAAATGTCCTAGAACCAAATTTCCACATGTAACTACTAGATTGTGATACAATACACTATTGGGTGAAGTTTGGTTTACTTCTGCGCAGCGGTTTGGGAGTTAACATCAAAATTACATTTCTCGGCCATATCGCATAGATCTCACTGTGAAAAGGCTTAAATGGCTTTTTTGACCTAAGTTTGAGGATTGCGCTCAAATCAAATGTCCTAGAACCAAATTTCCACATGTAACTACTAGATTGTGATACAATACACTAATGGGTGAAGTTTGGTTGACTTCTGCGCAGCGGTTTGGGAGTGAACATCAAAATTACATTTCTCGGCCATATCGCATAGATCTCACTGTGAAAAGGCTTAAATGACTTTTTTTAATTAAGTTTGCAGATTGTGCTCAAAACAAATGTCCTAGAACCAAATTTCCAAATGTAACTACTAGATTGTTATACAATACACTATTGGGTGAAGTTTGGTTGACTTCTGCGCAGCGGTTTGGGAGTTAACATCAAAATTACATTTCTCGGCCATATCGCGTAGATCTCACTGTGAAAAGGCTTAAATGACTTTTTTGACCTAAGTTTGAGGATTGCGCTCAAACCAAATGTCCTAGAACCAAATTTCCAAATGTAACTACTAGATTGTTATACTATACACTACTGGGTGAAGTTTGGTTGACTTCTGCACAGCGGTTTGGGAGTTAACATCAAAATTACATTTCTAGGCCATATCGCGTAGATCTCACTGTGAAATGGCTTAAATGACTTTTTTTTAACAAAGTTTGAGGATTGCGCTCAAACCAAATGTCCTGGAACCAAATTTCAAAATGTAACTACTAGATTGTGATACAATACACTATTGGGTGAAGTTTGGTTGACTTCTGCGCAGCGGTTTGGGAGTTAACATCAAAATTACATTTCTCGGCCATATCGCGTAGATCTCACTGTGAAAAGGCTTAAATGACTTTTTTTTAACTAAGTTTGAGGATTGCGCTCAAACCAAATGTCCTAGAACCAAATTTCCAAATGTAACTACTAGATTGTTATACTATACACTATTGGGTGAAGTTTGGTTGACTTCTGCGCAGCGGTTTGGGAGTTAACATCAAAATTACATTTCTAGGCCATATCGCGTAGATCTCACTGTGAAAAGGCTTAAATGACTTTTTTTTAACAAAGTTTGAGGATTGCGCTCAAACCAAATGTCCTGGAACCAAATTTCAAAATGTAACTACTAGATTGTGATACAATACACTATTGGGTGAAGTTTGGTTGAATTCTGCGCAGCGGTTTGGGAGTTAACATCATAATTACATTTCTCGGCCATATCGCGTAGATCTCACTGTGAAAAGGCTTAAATGACTTTTTTTAACTAAGTTTGAGGATTGCGCTCAAACCAAATGTCCTAGAACCAAATTTCCAAATGTAACTACTAGATTGTGATACAATACACTATTGGGTGAAGTTTGGTTGACTTCTACGCAGCGGTTTGGGAGTTAACATCAAAATTACATTTCTCGGCCATATCGCATAGATCTCACTGTGGAAAGGCTTAAATGACTTTTTTAATTAAGTTTGATGATTGCGCTCAAACCAAATGTCCTAGAACGAAATTTCTAAATGTAACTACTAGATTGTGATACAATACACTATTGGGTGAAGTTTGGTTGACTTCTGCGCAGCGGTTTGGGAGTTAATATCAAAATTACATTTCTCGGCCATATCGCGTAGATCTCACTGTGAAAAGGCTTAAATGGCTTTTTTGACCTAAGTTTGAGGATTGCGCTCAAATCAAATGTCCTAGAACCAAATTTCCACATGTAACTACTAGATTGTGATACAATACACTATTGGGTGAAGTTTGGTTGACTTCTGCGCAATGGTTTGGGAGTTAACATCAAAATTACATTTCTCGGCCATATCGCATAGATCTCACTGTGAAATGGCTTAAATGGCTTTTTTGACCTAAGTTTGAGGATTGCGCTCAAATCAAATGTCCTAGAACCAAATTTCTACATGTAACTACTAGATTGTGATACAATACACTATTGGGTGAAGTTTGGTTGACTTCTGCGCAGCGGTTTGGGAGTTAACATCAAAATTACACTTCTCGGCCATATCGCGTAGATCTCACTGTGAAAAGGCTTAAATGACTTTTTTAAATTAAGTTTGATGATTGCGCTCAAACCAAATGTCCTAGAACTAAATTTCCAAATGTAACTACTAGATTTTGATAAAATACACTATTGGGTGAAGTTGTGTTGACTTCTGCGAAGCGGTTTGGGAGTTAACATCAAAATTACATTTCTCAGCCACATCGCATAGATCTCACTGTGAAAAGGCTTAAATGACTTTTTTTAACTAAGTTTGAAGATTGCGCTCAAACCAAATGTCCTAGAACTAAATTTCCAAATGTAACTACTAGATTGTGATAAAATACACTATTGGGTGAAGTTTGGTTGACTTCTGCGCAGCGGTTTGGGAGTTAACATCAAAATTACATTTCTCGGCCATATCGCATAGATCTCACTGTGAAAAGGCTTAAATGACTTTTTTAATTAAGTTTGATGATTGCGCTCAAACCAAATGTCCTAGAACGAAAATTTCCAAATGTAACTACTAGATTGTGATAAAATACACTATTGGGTGAAGTTTGGTTGACTTCTGCGCAGCGGTTTGGGAGTTAACATCAAAATTACATTTCTCGGCCATATCGCATAGATCTCACTGTGAAAAGGCTTAAATGACTTTTTTAATTAAGTTTGATGATTGCGCTCAAACCAAATGTCCTAGAACGAAATTTCCAAATGTAACTACTAGATTGTGATACAATACACTATTGGGTGAAGTTTGGTTGACTTCTGCGCAGCGGTTTGGGAGTTAACATCAAAATTACATTTCTCGGCCATATCGCGTAGATCTCACTGTGAAAAGGCTTAAATGGCTTTTTTGACCTAAGTTTGAGGATTGCGCTCAAATCAAATGTCCTAGAACCAAATTTCCACATGTAACTACTAGATTGTGATACAATACACTATTGGGTGAAGTTTGGTTGACTTCTGCGCAGCGGTTTGGGAGTTAACATCAAAATTACATTTCTCAGCCATATCGCATAGATCTCACTGTGAAAAGGCTTAAATGGCTTTTTTGACCTAAGTTTGAGGATTGCGCTCAAATCAAATGTCCTAGAACCAAATTTCTACATGTAACTACTAGATTGTGATACAATACACTATTGGGTGAAGTTTGGTTGACTTCTGCGCAGCGGTTTGGGAGTTAACATCAAAATTACATTTCTCGGCCATATCGCGTAGATCTCACTGTGAAAAGGCTTAAATGACTTTTTTAATTAAGTTTGATGATTGCGCTCAAACCAAATGTCCTAGAACTAAATTTCCAAATGGAACTACTAGATTGTGATAAAATACACTATTGGGTGAAGTTTGGTTGACTTCTGCGCAGCGGTTTGGGAGTTAACATCAAAATTACATTTCTCGGCCATATCGCATAAATCTCACTGTGAAAAGGCTTAAATGGCTTTTTTGACCTAAGTTTGAGGATTGCGCTCAAATCAAATGTCCTAGAACCAAATTTCCACATGTAACTACTAGATTGTGATACAATACACTAATGGGTGAAGTTTGGTTGACTTCTGCGCAGCGGTTTGGGAGTGAACATCAAAATTACATTTCTCGGCCATATCGCATAGATCTCACTGTGAAAAGGCGTAAATGACTTTTTTAATTAAGTTTGATGATTGCGCTCAAACCAAATGTCCTAGAACCAAATTTCCAAATGTAACTACTAGATTGTGATACAATACACTATTGGGTGAAGTTTGGTTGACTTCTGCGCAGCGGTTTGGGAGTTAACATCAAAATTACATTTCTCGGCCATATCGCATAGATCTCACTGTGAAAAGGCTTAAATGACTTTTTTAATTAAGTTTGATGATTGCGCTCAAACCAAATGTCCTAGAACCAAATTTCCAAATGTAACTACTAGATTGTGATACAATACACTATTGGGTGAAGTTTGGTTGACTTCTGCGCAGCGGTTTGGGAGTTAACATCAAAATTACATTTCTCGGCCATATCGCATAGATCTCACTGTGAAAAGGATTAAATGGCTTTTTTGACCTAAGTTTGAGGATTGCGCTCAAATCAAATGTCCTAGAACCAAATTTCCACATGTAACTACTAGATTGTGATACAATACACTATTGGGTGAAGTTTGGTTGACTTCTGCGCAGCGGTTTGGGAGTTAACATCAAAATTACATTTCTCGGCCATATCGCATAGAACTCACTGTGAAAAGGCTTAAATGGCTTTTTTGACCTAAGTTTGAGGATTGCGCTCAAATCAAATGTCCTAGAACCAAATTTCCACATGTAACTACTAGATTGTGATACAATACACTATTGGGTGAAGTTTGGTTGACTTCTGCGCAGCGGTTTGGGAGTTAACATCAAAATTACATTTCTCGGCCATATCGCGTAGATCTCACTGTGAAAAGGCTTAAATTACTTTTTTTAATTAAGTTTGAAGATTGCGCTCAAACCAAATGTTCTAGAAGTAAATTTCCAAATGTAACTACTAGATTGTGATAAAATACACTATTGGGTGAAGTTTGGTTGACTTCTGCGCAGCGGTTTGGGAGTTAACATCAAAATTACATTTCTCGGCCATATCGCGTAGACCTCACTGTGAAAAGGCTTAAATGACTTTTTTAATTAAGTTTGATGATTGCGCTCATACCAAATGTCCTAGAACCAAATTTCCAAATGTAACTACTAGATTGTGATACAATACACTATTGGGTGAAGTTTGGTTGACTTCTGCGCAGCGGTTTGGGAGTTAACATCAAAATTACATTTCTCAGCCATATCGCATAGATCTCACTGTGAAAAGGCTTAAATGGCTTTTTTGACCTAAGTTTGAGGATTGCGCTCAAATCAAATGTCCTAGAACCAAATTTCCACATGTAACTACTAGATTGTGATACAATACACTATTGGGTGAAGTTTGGTTGACTTCTACGCAGCGGTTTGGGAGTTAACATCAAAATTACATTTCTCGGCCATATCGCATAGATCTCACTGTGGAAAGGCTTAAATGACTTTTTTAATTAAGTTTGATGATTGCGCTCAAACCAAATGTCCTAGAACGAAATTTCTAAATGTAACTACTAGATTGTGATACAATACACTATTGGGTGTAGTTTGGTTGACTTCTGCGCAGCGGTTTGGGAGTTAATATAAAAATTACATTTCTCGGCCATATCGCGTAGATCTCACTGTGAAAAGGCTTAAATGGCTTTTTTGACCTAAGTTTGAGGATTGCGCTCAAATCAAATGTCCTAGAACCAAATTTCCACATGTAACTACTAGATTGTGATACAATACACTATTGGGTGAAGTTTGGTTGACTTCTGCGCAATGGTTTGGGAGTTAACATCAAAATTACATTTCTCGGCCATATCGCATAGATCTCACTGTGAAATGGCTTAAATGGCTTTTTTGACCTAAGTTTGAGGATTGCGCTCAAATCAAATGTCCTAGAACCAAATTTCTACATGTAACTACTAGATTGTGATACAATACACTATTGGGTGAAGTTTGGTTGACTTCTGCGCAGCGGTTTGGGAGTTAACATCAAAATTACACTTCTCGGCCATATCGCGTAGATCTCACTGTGAAAAGGCTTAAATGACTTTTTTAATTAAGTTTGATGATTGCGCTCAAACCAAATGTCCTAGAACTAAATTTCCAAATGTAACTACTAGATTTTGATAAAATACACTATTGGGTGAAGTTTGGTTGACTTCTGCGCAGCGGTTTGGGAGTTAACATCAAAATTACATTTCTCAGCCACATCGCATAGATCTCACTGTGAAAAGGCTTAAATGACTTTTTTTAACTAAGTTTGAAGATTGCGCTCAAACCAAATGTCCTAGAACTAAATTTCCAAATGTAACTACTAGATTGTGATAAAATACACTATTGGGTGAAGTTTGGTTGACTTCTGCGCAGCGGTTTGGGAGTTAACATCAAAATTACATTTCTCGGCCATATCGCATAGATCTCACTGTGAAAAGGCTTAAATGACTTTTTTAATTAAGTTTGATGATTGCGCTCAAACCAAATGTCCTAGAACGAAAATGTCCAAATGTAACTACTAGATTGTGATAAAATACACTATTGGGTGAAGTTTGGTTGACTTCTGCGCAGCGGTTTGGGAGTTAACATCAAAATTACATTTCTCGGCCATATCGCATAGATCTCACTGTGAAAAGGCTTAAATGACTTTTTTAATTAAGTTTGATGATTGCGCTCAAACCAAATGTCCTAGAACGAAATTTCCAAATGTAACTACTAGATTGTGATACAATACACTATTGGGTGAAGTTTGGTTGACTTCTGCGCAGCGGTTTGGGAGTGAACATCAAAATTACATTTCTCGGCCATATCGCGTAGATCTCACTGTGAAAAGGCTTAAATGGCTTTTTTGACCTAAGTTTGAGGATTGCGCTCAAATCAAATGTCCTAGAACCAAATTTCCACATGTAACTACTAGATTGTGATACAATACACTATTGGGTGAAGTTTGGTTGACTTCTGCGCAGCGGTTTGGGAGTTAACATCAAAATTACATTTCTCAGCCATATCGCATAGATCTCACTGTGAAAAGGCTTAAATGGCTTTTTTGACCTAAGTTTGAGGATTGCGCTCAAATCAAATGTCCTAGAACCAAATTTCTACATGTAACTACTAGATTGTGATACAATACACTATTGGGTGAAGTTTGGTTGACTTCTGCGCAGCGGTTTGGGAGTTAACATCAAAATTACATTTCTCGGCCATATCGCGTAGATCTCACTGTGAAAAGGCTTAAATGACTTTTTTAATTAAGTTTGATGATTGCGCTCAAACCAAATGTCCTAGAACTAAATTTCCAAATGGAACTACTAGATTGTGATAAAATACACTATTGGGTGAAGTTTGGTTGACTTCTGCGCAGCGGTTTGGGAGTTAACATCAAAATTACATTTCTCGGCCATATCGCATAGATCTCACTGTGAAAAGGCTTAAATGGCTTTTTTGACCTAAGTTTGAGGATTGCGCTCAAATCAAATGTCCTAGAACCAAATTTCCACATGTAACTACTAGATTGTGATACAATACACTAATGGGTGAAGTTTGGTTGACTTCTGCGCAGCGGTTTGGGAGTGAACATCAAAATTACATTTCTCGGCCATATCGCATAGATCTCACTGTGAAAAGGCTTAAATGACTTTTTTTAATTACGTTTGAAGATTGCGCTCAAACCAAATGTCCTAGAACTAAATTTCTAAATGTAACTACTAGATTGTGATAAAATACACTATTGGGTGAAGTTTGGTTGACTTCTGCGCAGCGGTTTGGGAGTTAACATCAAAATTACATTTTTCGGCCATATCGCGTAGATCTCACTGTGAAAAGGCTTAAATGACTTTTTTTTAACTAAGTTTGAGGATTGCGCTCAAATCCAATATCCTAGAACAAAATTTCCACATGTAACTACTAGATTGTGATACAATACACTATTGGGTGAAGTTTGGTTGACTTCTGCGCAGCGGTTTGGGAGTTAACATCAAAATTACATTTCTCGGCCATATCGCATAGATCTCACTGTGAAAAGGCTTAAATGGCTTTTTTGACCTAAGTTTGAGGATTGCGCTCAAATCAAATGTCTTAGAACCAAATTTCTACATGTAACTGCTAGATTGTGATACAATACACTATTGGGTGAAGTTTGGTTGACTTCTGCGCAGCGGTTTGGGAGTTAACATCAAAATTACATTTCTCGGCCATATCGCGTAGATCTCACTGTGAAAAGGCTTAAATGACTTTTTTAATTTAGTTTGATGATTGCGCTCAAACCAAATGTCCTAGAACTAAATTTCCAAATGTAACTACTAGATTGTGATAAAATACACTATTGGGTGAAGTTTGGTTGACTTCTGCGCAGCGGTTTGGGAGTTAACATCAAATTTACATTTCTCAGCCATATCGCGTAGATCTCACTGTGAAAAGGCTTAAATGGCTTTTTTGACCTAAGTTTGAGGATTGCGCTCAAATCAAATGTCCTAGAACCAAATTTCCACATGTAACTACTAGATTGTGATACAATACACAATTGGGTGAAGTTTGGTTTACTTCTGCGCAGCGGTTTGGGAGTTAACATCAAAATTACATTTCTCGGCCATATCGCGTAGATCTCACTGTGAAAAGGCTTAAATGGCTTTTTTGACCTAAGTTTGAGGATTGCGCTCAAATCAAATGTCCTAGAACCAAATTTCCACATGTAACTACTAGATTGTGATACAATACACTATTGGGTGAAGTTTGGTTTACTTCTGCGCAGCGGTTTGGGAGTTAACATCAAAATTACATTTCTCGGCCATATCGCGTAGATCTCACTGTGAAAAGGCTTAAATGACTTTTTTAATTAAGTTTGATGATTGCGCTCAAACCAAATGTCCTAGAACCAAATTTCCAAATGTAACTACTAGATTGTGATACAATACACTATTGGGTGAAGTTTGGTTGACTTCTGCGCAGCGGTTTGGGAGTTAACATCAAAATTACATTTCTCGGCCATATCGCATAGATCTCACTGTGAAAAGGCTTAAATGACTTTTTTAATTAAGTTTGATGATTGCGCTCAAACCAAATGTCCTAGAACCAAATTTCCAAATGTAACTACTAGATTGTGATACAATACACTATTGGGTGAAGTTTGGTTGACTTCTGCGCAGCGGTTTGGGAGTTAACATCAAAATTACATTTCTCGGCCATATCGCATAGATCTCACTGTGAAAAGGATTAAATGGCTTTTTTGACCTAAGTTTGAGGATTGCGCTCAAATCAAATGTCCTAGAACCAAATTTCCACATGTAACTACTAGATTGTGATACAATACACTATTGGGTGAAGTTTGGTTGACTTCTGCGCAGCGGTTTGGGAGTGAACATCAAAATTACATTTCTCGGCCATATCGCATAGATCTCACTGTGAAAAGGCTTAAATGGCTTTTTTGACCTAGGTTTGAGGATTGCGCTCAAATCAAATGTCCTAGAACCAAATTTCCACATGTAACTACTAGATTGTGATACAATACACTATTGGGTGAAGTTTGGTTGACTTCTGCGCAGCGGTTTGGGAGTTAACATCAAAATTACATTTCTCGGCCATATCGCGTATATCTCACTGTGAAAAGGCTTAAATTACTTTTTTTAATTAAGTTTGAAGATTGCGCTCAAACCAAATGTCCTAGAACTAAATTTCCAAATGTAACTACTAGATTGTGATAAAATACACTATTGGGTGAAGTTTGGTTGACTTCTGCGCAGCGGTTTGGGAGTGAACATCAAAATTACATTTCTCGGCCATATCGCATAGATCTCACTGTGAAAAGGCTTAAATGACTTTTTTTAATTAAGTTTGCAGATTGCGCTCAAACCAAATGTCCTAGAACTAAATTTCCAAATGTAACTACTAGATTGTGATAAAATACACTATTGGGTGAAGTTTGGTTGACTTCTGCGCAGCGGTTTGGGAGTTAACATCAAAATTACATTTCTCGGCCATATCGCATAGATCTCACTGTGAAAAGGCTTAAATGACTTTTTTAATTAAGTTTGATGATTGCGCTCAAACCAAATGTCCTAGAACAAAATTTTCAAATGTAACTACTAGATTGTGATACAATACACTATTGGGTGAAGTTTGGTTGACTTCTGCGCAGCGGTTTGGGAGTTAACATCAAAATTACATTTCTCGGCCATATCGCGTAGATCTCACTGTGAAAAGGCTTAAATGGCTTTTTTGACCTAAGTTTGATGATTGCGCTCAAACCAAATGTCCTAGAACCAAATTTCCAAATGTAACTACTAGATTGTTATACAATACACTATTGGGTGAAGTTTGGTTTACTTCTGCGCAGCGGTTTGGGAGTTAACATCAAAATTACATTTCTCGGCCATATCGCGTAGATCTCACTGTGAAAAGGCTTAAATGACTTTTTTAATTAAGTTTGATGATTGCGCTCAAACCAAATGTCCTAGAACTAAATTTCCAAATGTAACTACTAGATTGTGATAAAATACACTATTGGGTGAAGTTTGGTTGACTTCTGCGCAGCGGTTTGGGAGTTAACATCAAATTTACATTTCTCAGCCATATCGCGTAGATCTCACTGTGAAAAGGCTTAAATGGCTTTTTTTACCTAAGTTTGAGGATTGCGCTCAAATCAAATGTCCTAGAACCAAATTTCCACATGTAACTACTAGATTGTGATACAATACACAATTGGGTGAAGTTTGGTTTACTTCTGCGCAGCGGTTTGGGATTAACATCAAAATTACATTTCTCGGCCATATCGCATAGATCTCACTGTGAAAAGGCTTAAATGGCTTTTTTGACCTAAGTTTGAGGATTGCGCTCAAATCAAATGTCCTAGAACCAAATTTCCACATGTAACTACTAGATTGTGATACAATACACTAATGGGTGAAGTTTGGTTGACTTCTGCGCAGCGGTTTGGGAGTGAACATCAAAATTACATTTCTCGGCCATATCGCATAGATCTCACTGTGAAAAGGCTTAAATGACTTTTTTTAATTAAGTTTGCAGATTGCGCTCAAACCAAATGTCCTAGAACTAAATTTCTAAATGTAACTACTAGATTGTGATAAAATACACTATTGGGTGAAGTTTGGTTGACTTCTGCGCAGCGGTTTGGGAGTTAACATCAAAATTACATTTCTCGGCCATATCGCATAGATCTCACTGTGAAAAGGCTTAAATGACTTTTTTAATTAAGTTTGATGATTGCGCTCAAACCAAATGTCCTAGAACGAAATTTTCAAATGTAACTACTAGATTGTGATACAATACACTATTGGATGAAGTTTGGTTGACTTCTGCGCAGCGGTTTGGGAGTTAACATCAAAATTACATTTCTCGGCCATATCGCCTAGATCTCACTGTGAAAAGGCTTAAATGGCTTTTTTGACCTAAGTTTGAGGATTGCGCTCAAATCAAATGTCCTAGAACCAAATTTCCACATGTAACTACTAGATTGTGATACAATACACTATTGGGTGAAGTTTGGTTGACTTCTGCGCAGCGGTTTGGGAGTTAACATCAAAATTACATTTCTCGGCCATATCGCATAGATCTCACTGTGAAAAGGCTTAAATGGCTTTTTTGACCTATGTTTGAGGATTGCGCTCAAATCAAATGTCCTAGAACCAAATTTCCACATGTAACTACTAGATTGTGATACAATACACTAATGGGTGAAGTTTGGTTGACTTCTGCGCAGCGGTTTGGGAGTGAACATCAAAATTACATTTCTCGGCCATATCGCATAGATCTCACTGTGAAAAGGCTTAAATGACTTTTTTTAATTAAGTTTGCAGATTGCGCTCAAACCAAATGTCCTAGAACTAAATTTCTAAATGTAACTACTAGATTGTGATAAAATACACTATTGGGTGAAGTTTGGTTGACTTCTGCGCAGCGGTTTGGGAGTTAACATCAAAATTACATTTCTCGGCCATATCGCATAGATCTCACTGTGAAAAGGCTTAAATGACTTTTTTAATTAAGTTTGATGATTGCGCTCGAACCAAATGTCCTAGAACGAAATTTTTAAATGTAACTACTAGATTGTGATACAATACACTATTGGATGAAGTTTGGTTTACTTCTGCGCAGCGGTTTGGGAGTTAACATCAAAATTACATTTCTCGGCCATATCGCATAGATCTCACTGTGAAAAGGCTTAAATGGCTTTTTTGACCTAAGTTTGAGGATTGCGCTCAAATCAAATGTCCTAGAACCAAATTTCTACATGTAACTGCTAGATTGTGATACAATACACTATTGGGTGAAGTTTGGTTGACTTCTGCGCAGCGGTTTGGGAGTTAACATCAAAATTACATTTCTCGGCCATATCGCGTAGATCTCACTGTGAAAAGGCTTAAATGACTTTTTTAATTTAGTTTGATGATTGCGCTCAAACCAAATGTCCTAGAACTAAATTTCCAAATGTAACTACTAGATTGTGATAAAATACACTATTGGGTGAAGTTTGGTTGACTTCTGCGCAGCGGTTTGGGAGTTAACATCAAATTTACATTTCTCAGCCATATCGCGTAGATCTCACTGTGAAAAGGCTTAAATGGCTTTTTTGACCTAAGTTTGAGGATTGCGCTCAAATCAAATGTCCTAGAACCAAATTTCCACATGTAACTACTAGATTGTGATACAATACACAATTGGGTGAAGTTTGGTTTACTTCTGCGCAGCGGTTTGGGAGTTAACATCAAAATTACATTTCTCGGCCATATCGCGTAGATCTCACTGTGAAAAGGCTTAAATGGCTTTTTTGACCTAAGTTTGAGGATTGCGCTCAAATCAAATGTCCTAGAACCAAATTTCCACATGTAACTACTAGATTGTGATACAATACACTATTGGGTTAAGTTTGGTTTACTTCTGCACAGCGGTTTGGGAGTTAACATCAAAATTACATTTCTCGGCCATATCGCGTAGATCTCACTGTGAAAAGGCTTAAATGACTTTTTTAATTAAGTTTGATGATTGCGCTCAAACCAAATGTCCTAGAACCAAATTTCCAAATGTAACTACTAGATTGTGATACAATACACTATTGGGTGAAGTTTGGTTGACTTCTGCGCAGCGGTTTGGGAGTTAACATCAAAATTACATTTCTCGGCCATATCGCATAGATCTCACTGTGAAAAGGCTTAAATGACTTTTTTAATTAAGTTTGATGATTGCGCTCAAACCAAATGTCCTAGAACCAAATTTCCAAATGTAACTACTAGATTGTGATACAATACACTATTGGGTGAAGTTTGGTTGACTTCTGCGCAGCGGTTTGGGAGTTAACATCAAAATTACATTTCTCGGCCATATCGCATAGATCTCACTGTGAAAAGGATTAAATGGCTTTTTTGACCTAAGTTTGAGGATTGCGCTCAAATCAAATGTCCTAGAACCAAATTTCCACATGTAACTACTAGATTGTGATACAATACACTATTGGGTGAAGTTTGGTTGACTTCTGCGCAGCGGTTTGGGAGTTAACATCAAAATTACATTTCTCGGCCATATCGCATAGATCTCACTGTGAAAAGGCTTAAATGGCTTTTTTGACCTAGGTTTGAGGATTGCGCTCAAATCAAATGTCCTAGAACCAAATTTCCACATGTAACTACTAGATTGTGATACAATACAATATTGTGTGAAGTTTGGTTGACTTCTGCGCAGCGGTTTGGGAGTTAACATCAAAATTACATTTCTCGGCCATATCGCGTAGATCTCACTGTGAAAAGGCTTAAATTACTTTTTTTAATTAAGTTTGAAGATTGCGCTCAAACCAAATGTCCTAGAACTAAATTTCCAAATGTAACTACTAGATTGTGATAAAATACACTATTGGGTGAAGTTTGGTTGACTTCTGCGCAGCGGTTTGGGAGTGAACATCAAAATTACATTTCTCGGCCATATCGCATAGATCTCACTGTGAAAAGGCTTAAATGACTTTTTTTAATTAAGTTTGCAGATTGCGCTCAAACCAAATGTCCTAGAACTAAATTTCCAAATGTAACTACTAGATTGTGATAAAATACACTATTGGGTGAAGTTTGGTTGACTTCTGCGCAGCGGTTTGGGAGTTAACATCAAAATTACATTTCTCGGCCATATCGCATAGATCTCACTGTGAAAAGGCTTAAATGACTTTTTTAATTAAGTTTGATGATTGCGCTCAAACCAAATGTCCTAGAACAAAATTTTCAAATGTAACTACTAGATTGTGATACAATACACTATTGGGTGAAGTTTGGTTGACTTCTGCGCAGCGGTTTGGGAGTTAACATAAAAATTACATTTCTCGGCCATATCGCGTAGATCTCACTGTGAAAAGGCTTAAATGGCTTTTTTGACCTAAGTTTGAGGATTGCGCTCAAATCAAATGTCTTAGAACCAAATTTCTACATGTAACTGCTAGATTGTGATACAATACACTATTGGGTGAAGTTTGGTTGACTTCTGCGCAGCGGTTTGGGAGTTAACATCAAAATTACATTTCTCGGCCATATCGCGTAGATCTCACTGTGAAAAGGCTTAAATGACTTTTTTAATTTAGTTTGATGATTGCGCTCAAACCAAATGTCCTAGAACTAAATTTCCAAATGTAACTACTAGATTGTGATAAAATACACTATTGGGTGAAGTTTGGTTGACTTCTGCGCAGCGGTTTGGGAGTTAACATCAAATTTACATTTCTCAGCCATATCGCGTAGATCTCACTGTGAAAAGGCTTAAATGGCTTTTTTTACCTAAGTTTGAGGATTGCGCTCAAATCAAATGTCCTAGAACCAAATTTCCACATGTAACTACTAGATTGTGATACAATACACAATTGGGTGAAGTTTGGTTTACTTCTGCGCAGCGGTTTGGGAGTTAACATCAAAATTACATTTCTCGGCCATATCGCGTAGATCTCACTGTGAAAAGGCTTAAATGGCTTTTTTGACCTAAGTTTGAGGATTGCGCTCAAATCAAATGTCCTAGAACCAAATTTCCACATGTAACTACTAGATTGTGATACAATACACTATTGGGTGAAGTTTGGTTGACTTCTGCGCAGCGGTTTGGGAGTTAACATCAAAATTACATTTCTCGGCCATATCGCGTAGATCTCACTGTGAAAAGGCTTAAATGACTTTTTTAATTAAGTTTGATGATTGCGCTCAAACCAAATGTCCTAGAACCAAATTTCCAAATGTAACTACTAGATTGTGATACAATACACTATTGGGTGAAGTTTGGTTGACTTCTGCGCAGCGGTTTGGGAGTTAACATCAAAATTACATTTCTCGGCCATATCGCATAGATCTCACTGTGAAAAGGCTTAAATGACTTTTTTAATTAAGTTTGATGATTGCGCTCAAACCAAATGTCCTAGAACCAAATTTCCAAATGTAACTACTAGATTGTGATACAATACACTATTGGGTGAAGTTTGGTTGACTTCTGCGCAGCGGTTTGGGAGTTAACATCAAAATTACATTTCTCGGCCATATCGCATAGATCTCACTGTGAAAAGGATTAAATGGCTTTTTTGACCTAAGTTTGAGGATTGCGCTCAAATCAAATGTCCTAGAACCAAATTTCCACATGTAACTACTAGATTGTGATACAATACACTATTGGGTGAAGTTTGGTTGACTTCTGCGCAGCGGTTTGGGAGTTAACATCAAAATTACATTTCTCGGCCATATCGCATAGATCTCACTGTGAAAAGGCTTAAATGGCTTTTTTGACCTAGGTTTGAGGATTGCGCTCAAATCAAATGTCCTAGAACCAAATTTCCACATGTAACTACTAGATTGTGATACAATACAATATTGTGTGAAGTTTGGTTGACTTCTGCGCAGCGGTTTGGGAGTTAACATCAAAATTACATTTCTCGGCCATATCGCGTAGATCTCACTGTGAAAAGGCTTAAATTACTTTTTTTAATTAAGTTTGAAGATTGCGCTCAAACCAAATGTCCTAGAACTAAATTTCCAAATGTAACTACTAGATTGTGATAAAATACACTATTGGGTGAAGTTTGGTTGACTTCTGCGCAGCGGTTTGGGAGTGAACATCAAAATTACATTTCTCGGCCATATCGCATAGATCTCACTGTGAAAAGGCTTAAATGACTTTTTTTAATTAAGTTTGCAGATTGCGCTCAAACCAAATGTCCTAGAACTAAATTTCCAAATGTAACTACTAGATTGTGATAAAATACACTATTGGGTGAAGTTTGGTTGACTTCTGCGCAGCGGTTTGGGAGTTAACATCAAAATTACATTTCTCGGCCATATCGCATAGATCTCACTGTGAAAAGGCTTAAATGACTTTTTTAATTAAGTTTGATGATTGCGCTCAAACCAAATGTCCTAGAACAAAATTTTCAAATGTAACTACTAGATTGTGATACAATACACTATTGGGTGAAGTTTGGTTGACTTCTGCGCAGCGGTTTGGGAGTTAACATAAAAATTACATTTCTCGGCCATATCGCGTAGATCTCACTGTGAAAAGGCTTAAATGGCTTTTTTGACCTAAGTTTGAGGATTGCGCTCAAATCAAATGTCTTAGAACCAAATTTCTACATGTAACTGCTAGATTGTGATACAATACACTATTGGGTGAAGTTTGGTTGACTTCTGCGCAGCGGTTTGGGAGTTAACATCAAAATTACATTTCTCGGCCATATCGCGTAGATCTCACTGTGAAAAGGCTTAAATGACTTTTTAAATTAAGTTTGATGATTGCGCTCAAACCAAATGTCCTAGAACTAAATTTCCAAATGTAACTACTAGATTGTGATAAAATACACTATTGGGTGAAGTTTGGTTGACTTCTGCGCAGCGGTTTGGGAGTTAACATCAAATTTACATTTCTCAGCCATATCGCGTAGATCTCACTGTGAAAAGGCTTAAATGGCTTTTTTTACCTAAGTTTGAGGATTGCGCTCAAATCAAATGTCCTAGAACCAAATTTCCACATGTAACTACTAGATTGTGATACAATACACAATTGGGTGAAGTTTGGTTTACTTCTGCGCAGCGGTTTGGGAGTTAACATCAAAATTACATTTCTCGGCCATATCGCGTAGATCTCACTGTGAAAAGGCTTAAATGGCTTTTTTGACCTAAGTTTGAGGATTGCGCTCAAATCAAATGTCCTAGAACCAAATTTCCACATGTAACTACTAGATTGTGATACAATACACTATTGGGTGAAGTTTGGTTTACTTCTGCGCAGCGGTTTGGGAGTTAACATCAAAATTACATTTCTCGGCCATATCGCGTAGATCTCACTGTGAAAAGGCTTAAATGACTTTTTTAATTAAGTTTGATGATTGCGCTCAAACCAAATGTCCTAGAACCAAATTTCCAAATGTAACTACTAGATTGTGATAAAATACACTATTGGGTGAAGTTTGGTTGACTTCTGCGCAGCGGTTTGGGAGTTAACATCAAAATTACATTTCTCGGCCATATCGCATAGATATCACTGTGAAAAGGCTTAAATGACTTTTTTAATTAAGTTTGATGATTGCGCTCAAACCAAATGTCCTAGAACCAAATTTCCAAATGTAAGTACTAGATTGTGATACAATACACTATTGGGTGAAGTTTGGTTGACTTCTGCGCAGCGGTTTGGGAGTTAACATCAAAATTACATTTCTCGGCCATATCGCATAGATCTCACTGTGAAAAGGATTAAATGGCTTTTTTGACCTAAGTTTGAGGATTGCGCTCAAATCAAATGTCCTAGAACCAAATTTCCACATGTAACTACTAGATTGTGATACAATACACTATTGGGTGAAGTTTGGTTGACTTCTGCGCAGCGGTTTGGGAGTTAACATCAAAATTACATTTCTCGGCCATATCGCATAGATCTCACTGTGAAAAGGCTTAAATGGCTTTTTTGACCTAGGTTTGAGGATTGCGCTCAAATCAAATGTCCTAGAACCAAATTTCCACATGTAACTACTAGATTGTGATACAATACACTATTGGGTGAAGTTTGGTTGACTTCTGCGCAGCGGTTTGGGAGTTAACATCAAAATTACATTTCTCGGCCATATCGCGTAGATCTCACTGTGAAAAGGCTTAAATTACTTTTTTTAATTAAGTTTGATGATTGCGCTCAAACCAAATGTCCTAGAACTAAATTTCCAAATGTAACTACTAGATTGTGATAAAATACACTATTGGGTGAAGTTTGGTTGACTTCTGCGCAGCGGTTTGGGAGTGAACATCAAAATTACATTTCTCGGCCATATCGCATAGATCTCACTGTGAAAAGGCTTAAATGACTTTTTTTAATTAAGTTTGCAGATTGCGCTCAAACCAAATGTCCTAGAACTAAATTTCCACATGTAACTACTAGATTGTGATACAATACACTATTGGGTGAAGTTTGGTTGACTTCTGCGCAGCGGTTTGGGAGTTAACGTCAAAATTACATTTCTCGGCCATATCGCGTAGATCTCACTGTGAAAAGGCTTAAATGGCTTTTTTGACCTAAGTTTGAGGATTGCGCTCAAACCAAATGTCCTAGAACCAAATTTCCAAATGTAACTACTAGATTGTTATACAATACACTATTGGGTGAAGTTTGGTTTACTTCTGCGCAGCGGTTTGGGAGTTAACATCAAAATTACATTTCTCGGCCATATCGCGTAGATCTCACTGTGAAAAGGCTTAAATGACTTTTTTAATTAAGTTTGATGATTGCGCTCAAACCAAATGTCCTAGAACTAAATTTCCAAATGTAACTACTAGATTGTGATAAAATACACTATTGGGTGAAGTTTGGTTGACTTCTGCGCAGCGGTTTGGGAGTTAACATCAAATTTACATTTCTCAGCCATATCGCGTAGATCTCACTGTGAAAAGGCTTAAATGGCTTTTTTGACCTAAGTTTGAGGATTGCGCTCAAATCAAATGTCCTAGAACCAAATTTCCACATGTAACTACTAGATTGTGATACAATACACAATTGGGTGAAGTTTGGTTTACTTCTGCGCAGCGGTTTGGGAGTTAACATCAAAATTACATTTCTCGGCCATATCGCATAGATCTCACTGTGAAAAGGCTTAAATGGCTTTTTTGACCTAAGTTTGAGGATTGCGCTCAAATCAAATGTCCTAGAACCAAATTTCCACATGTAACTACTAGATTGTGATACAATACACTAATGGGTGAAGTTTGGTTGACTTCTGCGCAGCGGTTTGGGAGTGAACATCAAAATTACATTTCTCGGCCATATCGCATAGATCTCACTGTGAAAAGGCTTAAATGACTTTTTTAAATTAAGTTTGCAGATTGCGCTCAAACCAAATGTCCTAGAACTAAATTTCTAAATGTAACTACTAGATTGTGATAAAATACACTATTGGGTGAAGTTTGGTTGACTTCTGCGCAGCGGTTTGGGAGTTAACATCAAAATTACATTTCTCGGCCATATCGCATAGATCTCACTGTGAAAAGGCTTAAATGACTTTTTTAATTAAGTTTGATGATTGCGCTCAAACCAAATGTCCTAGAACGAAATTTTCAAATGTAACTACTAGATTGTGATACAATACACTATTGGATGAAGTTTGGTTGACTTCTGCGCAGCGGTTTGGGAGTTAACATCAAAATTACATTTCTCGGCCATATCGCCTAGATCTCACTGTGAAAAGGCTTAAATGGCTTTTTTGACCTAAGTTTGAGGATTGCGCTCAAATCAAATGTCCTAGAACCAAATTTCCACATGTAACTACTAGATTGTGATACAATACACTATTGGGTGAAGTTTGGTTGACTTCTGCGCAGCGGTTTGGGAGTTAACATCAAAATTACATTTCTCGGCCATATCGCATAGATCTCACTGTGAAAAGGCTTAAATGGCTTTTTTGACCTAAGTTTGAGGATTGCGCTCAAATCAAATGTCCTAGAACCAAATTTCCACATGTAACTACTAGATTGTGATACAATACACTAATGGGTGAAGTTTGGTTGACTTCTGCGCAGCGGTTTGGGAGTGAACATCAAAATTACATTTCTCGGCCATATCGCATAGATCTCACTGTGAAAAGGCTTAAATGACTTTTTTTAATTAAGTTTGCAGATTGCGCTCAAACCAAATGTCCTAGAACTAAATTTCTAAATGTAACTACTAGATTGTGATAAAATACACTATTGGGTGAAGTTTGGTTGACTTCTGCGCAGCGGTTTGGGAGTTAACATCAAAATTACATTTCTCGGCCATATCGCATAGATCTCACTGTGAAAAGGCTTAAATGACTTTTTTAATTAAGTTTGATGATTGCGCTCAAACCAAATGTCCTAGAACGAAATTTTTAAATGTAACTACTAGATTGTGATACAATACACTATTGGATGAAGTTGGGTTGACTTCTGCGCAGCGGTTTGGGAGTTAACATCAAAATTACATTTCTCGGCCATATCGCATAGATCTCACTGTGAAAAGGCTTAAATGACTTTTTTAATTAAGTTTGATGATTGCGCTCAAACCAAATGTCCTAGAACAAAATTTTCAAATGTAACTACTAGATTGTGATACAATACACTATTGGGTGAAGTTTGGTTGACTTCTGCGCAGCGGTTTGGGAGTTAACATCAAAATTACATTTCTCGGCCATATCGCGTAGATCTCACTGTGAAAAGGCTTAAATGGCTTTTTTGACCTAAGTTTGAGGATTGCGCTCAAGCCAAATGTCCTAGAACCAAATTTCCAAATGTAACTACTAGATTGTTATACAATACACTATTGGGTGAAGTTTGGTTGACTTCTGCGCAGCGGTTTGGGAGTTAACATCAAAATTACATTTCTCGGCCATATCGCGTAGATCTCACTGTGAAAAGGCTTAAATGACTTTTTTTTAACTAAGTTTGAGGATTGCGCTCAAACCAAATGTCCTAGAACCAAATTTCCAAAGGTAACTACTAGATTGTTATACTATTCACTATTGGGTGAAGTTTGGTTGACTTCTGCGCAGCGGTTTGGGAGTTAACATCAAAATTACATTTCTAGGCCATATCGCGTAGATCTCACTGTGAAAAGGCTTAAATGACTTTTTTTTAACAAAGTTTGAGGATTGCGCTCAAACCAAATGTCCTGGAACCAAATTTCAAAATGTAACTACTAGATTGTGATACAATACACTATTGGGTGAAGTTTGGTTGACTTCTGCGCAGCGGTTTGGGAGTTAACATCAAAATTACATTTCTCGGCCATATCGCGTAGATCTCACTGTGAAAAGGCTTAAATGGCTTTTTTGACCTATGTTTGAGGATTGCGCTCAAATCAAATGTCCTAGAACCAAATTTCCACTTGTAACTACTAGATTGTGATACAATACACTATTGGGTGAAGTTTGGTTGACTTCTGCGCAGCGGTTTGGGAGTTAACATCAAAATTACATTTCTCGGCCATATCGCGTAGATCTCACTGTGAAAAGGCTTAAATGACTTTTTTAATTAAGTTTGATGATTGCGCTCAAACCAAATGTCCTAAAACTAAATTTCCAAATGTAACTACTAGATTGTGATAAAATACACTATTGGGTGAAGTTTGGTTGATTTCTGCGCAGCGGTTTGGGAGTTAACATCAAAATTACATTTCTCAGCCATATCGCATAGATCTCACTGTGAAAAGGCTTAAATGACTTTTTTTAATTAAGTTTGAAGATTGCGCTCAAACCAAATGTCCTAGAACTAAATTTCCAAATGTAACTACTAGATTGTGATAAAATACACTATTGGGTGAAGTTTGGTTGACTTCTGCGCAGCGGTTTGGGAGTTAACATCAAAATTACATTTCTCGGCCATATCGCATAGATCTCACTGTGAAAAGGCTTAAATGACTTTTTTAATTAAGTTTGAGGATTGCGCTCAAATCAAATGTCCTAGAACCAAATTTCCACATGTAACTACTAGATTGTGATACAATACACTATTGGGTGAAGTTTGGTTGACTTCTGCGCAGCGGTTTGGGAGTTAACATTAAAATTACATTTCTCAGCCATATCGTGTAGATCTCACTGTGAAAAGGCTTAAATGACTTTTTTTAACTAAGTTTGAAAATTGCGCTCAAACCAAATGTCCTAGAACCAAATTTCCAAATGTAACTACTACATTGTTATACAATACACTATTGGGTGAAGTTTTGTTGACTTCTGCGCAGCGGTTTGGGAGTTAACATCAAAATTACATTTCTCGGCCATATCGCGTTGATCTCACTGTGAAAAGGCTTAAATGACTTTTTTTTAACTAAGTTTGAGGATTGCGCTCAAACCAAATGTCCTAGAACCAAATTTCCAAATGTAACTACTAGATTGTGATACAATACACTATTGGGTGAAGTTTGGTTGACTTCTGCGCAGCGGTTTGGGAGTTAACATCAAAATTACATTTCTAGGCCATATCGCGTAGATGTCACTGTGAAAAGGCTTAAATGACTTTTTTTTAACTAAGTTTGAGGATTGCGCTCAAATCCAATATCCTAGAACAAAATTTCCACATGTAACTACTAGATTGTGATACAATACACTATTGGGTGAAGTTTGGTTGACTTCTGCGCAGCGGTTTGGGAGTTAACATCAAAATTACATTTCTCGGCCATATCGCATAGATCTCACTGTGAAAAGGCTTAAATGGCTTTTTTGACCTAAGTTTGAGGATTGCGCTCAAATCAAATGTCTTAGAACCAAATTTCTACATGTAACTACTAGATTGTGATACAATACACTATTGGGTGAAGTTTGGTTGACTTCTGCGCAGCGGTTTGGGAGTTAACATCAAAATTACATTTCTCGGCCATATCGCGTAGATCTCACTGTGAAAAGGCTTAAATGACTTTTTTAATTAAGTTTGATGATTGCGCTCAAACCAAATGTCCTAGAACTAAATTTCCAAATGTAACTACTAGATTGTGATAAAATACACTATTGGGTGAAGTTTGGTTGACTTCTGCGCAGCGGTTTGGGAGTTAACATCAAATTTACATTTCTCAGCCATATCGCGTAGATCTCACTGTGAAAAGGCTTAAATGGCTTTTTTGACCTAAGTTTGAGGATTGCGCTCAAATCAAACGTCCTAGAACCAAATTTCCACATGTAACTACTAGATTGTGATACAATACACAATTGGGTGAAGTTTGGTTTACTTCTGCGCAGCGGTTTGGGAGTTAACATCAAAATTACATTTCTCGGCCATATCGCATAGATCTCACTGTGAAAAGGCTTAAATGGCTTTTTTGACCTAAGTTTGAGGATTGCGCTCAAATCAAATGTCCTAGAACCAAATTTCCACATGTAACTACTAGATTGTGATACAATACACTATTGAGTGAAGTTTGGTTGACTTCTGCGCAGCGGTTTGGGAGTGAACATCAAAATTACATTTCTCGGCCATATCGCATAGATCTCACTGTGAAAAGGCTTAAATGACTTTTTAAATTAAGTTTGCAGATTGCGCTCAAACCAAATGTCCTAGAACTAAATTTCTAAATGTAACTACTAGATTGTGATACAATACACTATTGGGTGAAGTTTGGTTGACTTCTGCGCAGCGGTTTGGGAGTTAACATCAAAATTACATTTCTCAGCCATATCGCATAGATCTCACTGTGAAAAGGCTTAAATGGCTTTTTTGACCTAAGTTTGAGGATTGCGCTCAAATCAAATGTCCTAGAACCAAATTTCCACATGTAACTACTAGATTGTGATACAATACACTATTGGGTGAAGTTTGGTTGACTTCTGCGCAGCGGTTTGGGAGTTAACATCAAAATTACATTTCTCGGCCATATCGCGTAGATCTCACTGTGAAAAGGCTTAAATGACTTTTTTAATTAAGTTTGATGATTGCGCTCAAACCAAATGTCCTAGAACTAAATTTCCAAATGTAACTACTAGATTGTGATAAAATACACTATTGGGTGAAGTTTGGTTGACTTCTGCGCAGCGGTTTGGGAGTTAACATCAAAATTACATTTCTCAGCCATATCGCATAGATCTCACTGTGAAAAGGCTTAAATGACTTTTTTTAATTAAGTTTGAAGATTGCGCTCAAACCAAATGTCCTAGAACTAAATTTCCAAATGTAACTACTAGATTGTGATAAAATACACTATTGGGTGAAGTTTGGTTGACTTCTGCGCAGCGGTTTGGGAGTTAACATCAAAATTACATTTCTCGGCCATATCGCATAGATCTCACTGTGAAAAGGCTTAAATGACTTTTTTAATTAAGTTTGATGATTGCGCTCAAACCAAATGTCCTAGAACTAAATTTCCAAATGTAACTACTAGATTGTGATAAAATACACTATTGGGTGAAGTTTGGTTGACTTCTGCGCAGCGGTTTGGGAGTTAACATCAAATTTACATTTCTCAGCCATATCGCGTAGATCTCACTGTGAAAAGGCTTAAATGGCTTTTTTGACCTAAGTTTGAGGATTGCGCTCAAATCAAATGTCCTAGAACCAAATTTCCACATGTAACTACTAGATTGTGATACAATACACAATTGGGTGAAGTTTGGTTTACTTCTGCGCAGCGGTTTGGGAGTTAACATCAAAATTACATTTCTCGGCCATATCGCATAGATCTCACTGTGAAAAGGCTTAAATGGCTTTTTTGACCTAAGTTTGAGGATTGCGCTCAAATCAAATGTCCTAGAACCAAATTTCCACATGTAACTACTAGATTGTGATACAATACACTAATGGGTGAAGTTTGGTTGACTTCTGCGCAGCGGTTTGGGAGTGAACATCAAAATTACATTTCTCGGCCATATCGCATAGATCTCACTGTGAAAAGGCTTAAATGACTTTTTTAAATTAAGTTTGCAGATTGCGCTCAAACCAAATGTCCTAGAACTAAATTTCTAAATGTAACTACTAGATTGTGATAAAATACACTATTGGGTGAAGTTTGGTTGACTTCTGCGCAGCGGTTTGGGAGTTAACATCAAAATTACATTTCTCGGCCATATCGCATAGATCTCACTGTGAAAAGGCTTAAATGACTTTTTTAATTAAGTTTGATGATTGCGCTCAAACCAAATGTCCTAGAACGAAATTTTCAAATGTAACTACTAGATTGTGATACAATACACTATTGGATGAAGTTTGGTTGACTTCTGCGCAGCGGTTTGGGAGTTAACATCAAAATTACATTTCTCGGCCATATCGCCTAGATCTCACTGTGAAAAGGCTTAAATGGCTTTTTTGACCTAAGTTTGAGGATTGCGCTCAAATCAAATGTCCTAGAACCAAATTTCCACATGTAACTACTAGATTGTGATACAATACACTATTGGGTGAAGTTTGGTTGACTTCTGCGCAGCGGTTTGGGAGTTAACATCAAAATTACATTTCTCGGCCATATCGCATAGATCTCACTGTGAAAAGGCTTAAATGGCTTTTTTGACCTAAGTTTGAGGATTGCGCTCAAATCAAATGTCCTAGAACCAAATTTCCACATGTAACTACTAGATTGTGATACAATACACTAATGGGTGAAGTTTGGTTGACTTCTGCGCAGCGGTTTGGGAGTGAACATCAAAATTACATTTCTCGGCCATATCGCATAGATCTCACTGTGAAAAGGCTTAAATGACTTTTTTTAATTAAGTTTGCAGATTGCGCTCAAACCAAATGTCCTAGAACTAAATTTCTAAATGTAACTACTAGATTGTGATAAAATACACTATTGGGTGAAGTTTGGTTGACTTCTGCGCAGCGGTTTGGGAGTTAACATCAAAATTACATTTCTCGGCCATATCGCATAGATCTCACTGTGAAAAGGCTTAAATGACTTTTTTAATTAAGTTTGATGATTGCGCTCAAACCAAATGTCCTAGAACGAAATTTTTAAATGTAACTACTAGATTGTGATACAATACACTATTGGATGAAGTTGGGTTGACTTCTGCGCAGCGGTTTGGGAGTTAACATCAAAATTACATTTCTCGGCCATATCGCATAGATCTCACTGTGAAAAGGCTTAAATGACTTTTTTAATTAAGTTTGATGATTGCGCTCAAACCAAATGTCCTAGAACAAAATTTTCAAATGTAACTACTAGATTGTGATACAATACACTATTGGGTGAAGTTTGGTTGACTTCTGCGCAGCGGTTTGGGAGTTAACATCAAAATTACATTTCTCGGCCATATCGCGTAGATCTCACTGTGAAAAGGCTTAAATGGCTTTTTTGACCTAAGTTTGAGGATTGCGCTCAAGCCAAATGTCCTAGAACCAAATTTCCAAATGTAACTACTAGATTGTTATACAATACACTATTGGGTGAAGTTTGGTTGACTTCTGCGCAGCGGTTTGGGAGTTAACATCAAAATTACATTTCTCGGCCATATCGCGTAGATCTCACTGTGAAAAGGCTTAAATGACTTTTTTTTAACTAAGTTTGAGGATTGCGCTCAAACCAAATGTCCTAGAACCAAATTTCCAAAGGTAACTACTAGATTGTTATACTATTCACTATTGGGTGAAGTTTGGTTGACTTCTGCGCAGCGGTTTGGGAGTTAACATCAAAATTACATTTCTAGGCCATATCGCGTAGATCTCACTGTGAAAAGGCTTAAATGACTTTTTTTTAACAAAGTTTGAGGATTGCGCTCAAACCAAATGTCCTGGAACCAAATTTCAAAATGTAACTACTAGATTGTGATACAATACACTATTGGGTGAAGTTTGGTTGACTTCTGCGCAGCGGTTTGGGAGTTAACATCAAAATTACATTTCTCGGCCATATCGCGTAGATCTCACTGTGAAAAGGCTTAAATGGCTTTTTTGACCTATGTTTGAGGATTGCGCTCAAATCAAATGTCCTAGAACCAAATTTCCACTTGTAACTACTAGATTGTGATACAATACACTATTGGGTGAAGTTTGGTTGACTTCTGCGCAGCGGTTTGGGAGTTAACATCAAAATTACATTTCTCGGCCATATCGCGTAGATCTCACTGTGAAAAGGCTTAAATGACTTTTTTAATTAAGTTTGATGATTGCGCTCAAACCAAATGTCCTAAAACTAAATTTCCAAATGTAACTACTAGATTGTGATAAAATACACTATTGGGTGAAGTTTGGTTGATTTCTGCGCAGCGGTTTGGGAGTTAACATCAAAATTACATTTCTCAGCCATATCGCATAGATCTCACTGTGAAAAGGCTTAAATGACTTTTTTTAATTAAGTTTGAAGATTGCGCTCAAACCAAATGTCCTAGAACTAAATTTCCAAATGTAACTACTAGATTGTGATAAAATACACTATTGGGTGAAGTTTGGTTGACTTCTGCGCAGCGGTTTGGGAGTTAACATCAAAATTACATTTCTCGGCCATATCGCATAGATCTCACTGTGAAAAGGCTTAAATGACTTTTTTAATTAAGTTTGAGGATTGCGCTCAAATCAAATGTCCTAGAACCAAATTTCCACATGTAACTACTAGATTGTGATACAATACACTATTGGGTGAAGTTTGGTTGACTTCTGCGCAGCGGTTTGGGAGTTAACATTAAAATTACATTTCTCGGCCATATCGTGTAGATCTCACTGTGAAAAGGCTTAAATGACTTTTTTTAACTAAGTTTGAAAATTGCGCTCAAACCAAATGTCCTAGAACCAAATTTCCAAATGTAACTACTACATTGTTATACAATACACTATTGGGTGAAGTTTTGTTGACTTCTGCGCAGCGGTTTGGGAGTTAACATCAAAATTACATTTCTCGGCCATATCGCGTTGATCTCACTGTGAAAAGGCTTAAATGACTTTTTTTTAACTAAGTTTGAGGATTGCGCTCAAACCAAATGTCCTAGAACCAAATTTCCAAATGTAACTACTAGATTGTGATACAATACACTATTGGGTGAAGTTTGGTTGACTTCTGCGCAGCGGTTTGGGAGTTAACATCAAAATTACATTTCTAGGCCATATCGCGTAGATGTCACTGTGAAAAGGCTTAAATGACTTTTTTTTAACTAAGTTTGAGGATTGCGCTCAAATCCAATATCCTAGAACAAAATTTCCACATGTAACTACTAGATTGTGATACAATACACTATTGGGTGAAGTTTGGTTGACTTCTGCGCAGCGGTTTGGGAGTTAACATCAAAATTACATTTCTCGGCCATATCGCATAGATCTCACTGTGAAAAGGCTTAAATGGCTTTTTTGACCTAAGTTTGAGGATTGCGCTCAAATCAAATGTCTTAGAACCAAATTTCTACATGTAACTACTAGATTGTGATACAATACACTATTGGGTGAAGTTTGGTTGACTTCTGCGCAGCGGTTTGGGAGTTAACATCAAAATTACATTTCTCGGCCATATCGCGTAGATCTCACTGTGAAAAGGCTTAAATGACTTTTTTAATTAAGTTTGATGATTGCGCTCAAACCAAATGTCCTAGAACTAAATTTCCAAATGTAACTACTAGATTGTGATAAAATACACTATTGGGTGAAGTTTGGTTGACTTCTGCGCAGCGGTTTGGGAGTTAACATCAAATTTACATTTCTCAGCCATATCGCGTAGATCTCACTGTGAAAAGGCTTAAATGGCTTTTTTGACCTAAGTTTGAGGATTGCGCTCAAATCAAACGTCCTAGAACCAAATTTCCACATGTAACTACTAGATTGTGATACAATACACAATTGGGTGAAGTTTGGTTTACTTCTGCGCAGCGGTTTGGGAGTTAACATCAAAATTACATTTCTCGGCCATATCGCATAGATCTCACTGTGAAAAGGCTTAAATGGCTTTTTTGACCTAAGTTTGAGGATTGCGCTCAAATCAAATGTCCTAGAACCAAATTTCCACATGTAACTACTAGATTGTGATACAATACACTATTGAGTGAAGTTTGGTTGACTTCTGCGCAGCGGTTTGGGAGTGAACATCAAAATTACATTTCTCGGCCATATCGCATAGATCTCACTGTGAAAAGGCTTAAATGACTTTTTAAATTAAGTTTGCAGATTGCGCTCAAACCAAATGTCCTAGAACTAAATTTCTAAATGTAACTACTAGATTGTGATACAATACACTATTGGGTGAAGTTTGGTTGACTTCTGCGCAGCGGTTTGGGAGTTAACATCAAAATTACATTTCTCAGCCATATCGCATAGATCTCACTGTGAAAAGGCTTAAATGGCTTTTTTGACCTAAGTTTGAGGATTGCGCTCAAATCAAATGTCCTAGAACCAAATTTCCACATGTAACTACTAGATTGTGATACAATACACTATTGGGTGAAGTTTGGTTGACTTCTGCGCAGCGGTTTGGGAGTTAACATCAAAATTACATTTCTCGGCCATATCGCGTAGATCTCACTGTGAAAAGGCTTAAATGACTTTTTTAATTAAGTTTGATGATTGCGCTCAAACCAAATGTCCTAGAACTAAATTTCCAAATGTAACTACTAGATTGTGATAAAATACACTATTGGGTGAAGTTTGGTTGACTTCTGCGCAGCGGTTTGGGAGTTAACATCAAAATTACATTTCTCAGCCATATCGCATAGATCTCACTGTGAAAAGGCTTAAATGACTTTTTTTAATTAAGTTTGAAGATTGCGCTCAAACCAAATGTCCTAGAACTAAATTTCCAAATGTAACTACTAGATTGTGATAAAATACACTATTGGGTGAAGTTTGGTTGACTTCTGCGCAGCGGTTTGGGAGTTAACATCAAAATTACATTTCTCGGCCATATCGCATAGATCTCACTGTGAAAAGGCTTAAATGACTTTTTTAATTAAGTTTGATGATTGCGCTCAAACCAAATGTCCTAGAACGAAATTTTCAAATGTAACTACTAGATTGTGATACAATACACTATTGGGTGAAGTTTGGTTGACTTCTGCGCAGCGGTTTGGGAGTTAACATCAAAATTACATTTCTCGGCCATATCGCGTAGATCTCACTGTGAAAAGGCTTAAATGGCTTTTTTGACCTAAGTTTGAGGATTGCGCTCAAATCAAATGTCCTAGAACCAAATTTTTACATGTAACTACTACATTGTGATACAATAGACTATTGGGTGAAGTTTGGTTGACTTCTGCGCAGCGGTTTGGGAGTTAACATCAAAATTACATTTCTCGGCCATATCGCATAGATCTCACTGTGAAAAGGCTTAAATGGCTTTTTTGACCTAAGTTTGAGGATTGCGCTCAAATCAAATGTCCTAGAACCAAATTTCCACATGTAACTACTAGATTGTGATACAATACACTATTGAGTGAAGTTTGGTTGACTTCTGCGCAGCGGTTTGGGAGTGAACATCAAAATTACATTTCTCGGCCATATCGCATAGATCTCACTGTGAAAAGGCTTAAATGACTTTTTAAATTAAGTTTGCAGATTGCGCTCAAACCAAATGTCCTAGAACTAAATTTCTAAATGTAACTACTAGATTGTGATACAATACACTATTGGGTGAAGTTTGGTTGACTTCTGCGCAGCGGTTTGGGAGTTAACATCAAAATTACATTTCTCAGCCATATCGCATAGATCTCACTGTGAAAAGGCTTAAATGGCTTTTTTGACCTAAGTTTGAGGATTGCGCTCAAATCAAATGTCCTAGAACCAAATTTCCACATGTAACTACTAGATTGTGATACAATACACTATTGGGTGAAGTTTGGTTGACTTCTGCGCAGCGGTTTGGGAGTTAACATCAAAATTACATTTCTCGGCCATATCGCGTAGATCTCACTGTGAAAAGGCTTAAATGACTTTTTTAATTAAGTTTGATGATTGCGCTCAAACCAAATGTCCTAGAACTAAATTTCCAAATGTAACTACTAGATTGTGATAAAATACACTATTGGGTGAAGTTTGGTTGACTTCTGCGCAGCGGTTTGGGAGTTAACATCAAAATTACATTTCTCAGCCATATCGCATAGATCTCACTGTGAAAAGGCTTAAATGACTTTTTTTAATTAAGTTTGAAGATTGCGCTCAAACCAAATGTCCTAGAACTAAATTTCCAAATGTAACTACTAGATTGTGATAAAATACACTATTGGGTGAAGTTTGGTTGACTTCTGCGCAGCGGTTTGGGAGTTAACATCAAAATTACATTTCTCGGCCATATCGCATAGATCTCACTGTGAAAAGGCTTAAATGACTTTTTTAATTAAGTTTGATGATTGCGCTCAAACCAAATGTCCTAGAACGAAATTTTCAAATGTAACTACTAGATTGTGATACAATACACTATTGGGTGAAGTTTGGTTGACTTCTGCGCAGCGGTTTGGGAGTTAACATCAAAATTACATTTCTCGGCCATATCGCGTAGATCTCACTGTGAAAAGGCTTAAATGGCTTTTTTGACCTAAGTTTGAGGATTGCGCTCAAATCAAATGTCCTAGAACCAAATTTTTACATGTAACTACTACATTGTGATACAATAGACTATTGGGTGAAGTTTGGTTGACTTCTGCGCAGCGGTTTGGGAGTTAACATCAAAATTACATTTCTCGGCCATATCGCGTAGATCTCACTGTGAAAAGGCTTAAATGGCATTTTTGACCTAAGTTTGAGGATTGCGCTCAAATCAAATGTCCTAGAACCAAATTTCCAAATGTAACTACTAGATTGTGATACAATAGACTATTGGGTGAAGTTTGGTTGACTTCTGCGCAGCGGTTTGGGAGTTAACATCAAAATTACATTTCTCGGCCATACCGCATAGATCTCACTGTGAAAAGGCTTAAATGGCTTTTTTGACCTAAGTTTGAGGATTGCGCTCAAATCAAATGTCCTAGAACCAAATTTCCACATGTAACTACTAGATTGTGATACAATACACTATTGGGTGAAGTTTGGTTGACTTCTGTGCAGCGGTTTGGGAGTGAACATCAAAATTACATTTCTCGGCCATATCGCATTGATCTCACTGTGAAAAGGCTTAAATGACTTTTTTTAATTAAGTTTGAAGATTGCGCTCAAACCAAATGTCCTATAACTAAATTTCCAAATGTTACTACTAGATTGTGATAAAATACACTATTGGGTGAAGTTTGGTTGACTTCTGCGCAGCGGTTTGGGAGTTAACATCAAAATTACATTTCTCGGCCATATCGCATAGATCTCACTGTGAAAAGGCTTAAATGACTTTTTTAATTAAGTTTGATGATTGCGCTCAAACCAAATGTCCTAGAACGAAATTTTCAAATGTAACTACTAGATTGTGATACAATACACTATTGGGTGAAGTTTGGTTGACTTCTGCGCAGCGGTTTGGGAGTTAACATCAAAATTACATTTCTCGGCCATATCGCGTAGATCTCACTGTGAAAAGGCTTAAATGGCTTTTTTGACCTAAGTTTGAGGATTGCGCTCAAATCAAATGTCCTAGAACCAAATTTTTACATGTAACTACTACATTGTGATACAATAGACTATTGGGTGAAGTTTGGTTGACTTCTGCGCAGCGGTTTGGGAGTTAACATCAAAATTACATTTCTCGGCCATATCGCGTAGATCTCACTGTGAAAAGGCTTAAATGGCATTTTTGACCTAAGTTTGAGGATTGCGCTCAAATCAAATGTCCTAGAACCAAATTTCCACATGTAACTACTAGATTGTGATACAATACACAATTGGGTGAAGTTTGGTTTACTTCTGCGCAGCGGTTTGGGAGTTAACATCAAAATTACATTTCTCGGCCATATCGCATAGATCTCACTGTGAAAAGGCTTAAATGGCTTTTTTGACCTAAGTTTGAGGATTGCGCTCAAATCAAATGTCCTAGAACCAAATTTCCACATGTAACTACTAGATTGTGATACAATACACTAATGAGTGAAGTTTGGTTGACTTCTGCGCAGCGGTTTGGGAGTGAACATCAAAATTACATTTCTCGGCCATATCGCATAGATCTCACTGTGAAAAGGCTTAAATGACTTTTTTAAATTAAGTTTGCAGATTGCGCTCAAACCAAATGTCCTAGAACTAAATTTCTAAATGTAACTACTAGATTGTGATACAATACACTATTGGGTGAAGTTTGGTTGACTTCTGCGCAGCGGTTTGGGAGTTAACATCAAAATTACATTTCTCAGCCATATCGCATAGATCTCACTGTGAAAAGGCTTAAATGGCTTTTTTGACCTAAGTTTGAGGATTGCGCTCAAATCAAATGTCCTAGAACCAAATTTCCACATGTAACTACTAGATTGTGATACAATACACTATTGGGTGAAGTTTGGTTGACTTCTGCGCAGCGGTTTGGGAGTTAACATCAAAATTACATTTCTCGGCCATATCGCGTAGATCTCACTGTGAAAAGGCTTAAATGACTTTTTTAATTAAGTTTGATGATTGCGCTCAAACCAAATGTCCTAGAACTAAATTTCCAAATGTAACTACTAGATTGTGATAAAATACACTATTGGGTGAAGTTTGGTTGACTTCTGCGCAGCGGTTTGGGAGTTAACATCAAAATTACATTTCTCAGCCATATCGCATAGATCTCACTGTGAAAAGGCTTAAATGACTTTTTTTAATTAAGTTTGAAGATTGCGCTCAAACCAAATGTCCTAGAACTAAATTTCCAAATGTAACTACTAGATTGTGATAAAATACACTATTGGGTGAAGTTTGGTTGACTTCTGCGCAGCGGTTCGGGAGTTAACATCAAAATTACATTTCTCGGCCATATCGCATAGATCTCACTGTGAAAAGGCTTAAATGACTTTTTTAATTAAGTTTGATGATTGCGCTCAAACCAAATGTCCTAGAACGAAATTTTCAAATGTAACTACTAGATTGTGATACAATACACTATTGGGTGAAGTTTGGTTGACTTCTGCGCAGCGGTTTGGGAGTTAACATCAAAATTACATTTCTCGGCCATATCGCGTAGATCTCACTGTGAAAAGGCTTAAATGGCTTTTTTGACCTAAGTTTGAGGATTGCGCTCAAATCAAATGTCCTAGAACCAAATTTTTACATGTAACTACTACATTGTGATACAATAGACTATTGGGTGAAGTTTGGTTGACTTCTGCGCAGCGGTTTGGGAGTTAACATCAAAATTACATTTCTCGGCCATATCGCGTAGATCTCACTGTGAAAAGGCTTAAATGGCATTTTTGACCTAAGTTTGAGGATTGCGCTCAAATCAAATGTCCTAGAACCAAATTTCCAAATGTAACTACTAGATTGTGATACAATAGACTATTGGGTGAAGTTTGGTTGACTTCTGCGCAGCGGTTTGGGAGTTAACATCAAAATTACATTTCTCGGCCATACCGCATAGATCTCACTGTGAAAAGGCTTAAATGGCTTTTTTGACCTAAGTTTGAGGATTGCGCTCAAATCAAATGTCCTAGAACCAAATTTCCACATGTAACTACTAGATTGTGATACAATACACTATTGGGTGAAGTTTGGTTGACTTCTGTGCAGCGGTTTGGGAGTGAACATCAAAATTACATTTCTCGGCCATATCGCATTGATCTCACTGTGAAAAGGCTTAAATGACTTTTTTTAATTAAGTTTGAAGATTGCGCTCAAACCAAATGTCCTATAACTAAATTTCCAAATGTTACTACTAGATTGTGATAAAATACACTATTGGGTGAAGTTTGGTTGACTTCTGCGCAGCGGTTTGGGAGTTAACATCAAAATTACATTTCTCGGCCATATCGCATAGATCTCACTGTGAAAAGGCTTAAATGACTTTTTTAATTAAGTTTGATGATTGCGCTCAAACCAAATGTCCTAGAACGAAATTTCCAAATGTAACTACTAGATTGTGATACAATACACTAGTGGGTGAAGTTTGGTTGACTTCTGCGCAGCGGTTTGGGAGTTAACATCAAAATTACATTTCTCGGCCATATCGCGTAGATCTCACTGTGAAAAGGCTTAAATGGCTTTTTTGACCTAAGTTTGAGGATTGCGCTCAAATCAAATGTCCTAGAACCAAATTTCCACATGTAACTACTAGATTGTGATACAATACACTATTGGGTGAAGTTTGGTTTACTTCTGCGTAGCGGTTTGGGAGTTAACATCAAAATTACATTTCTCGGCCATATCGCATAGATCTCACTGTGAAAAGGCTTAAATGGCTTTTTTGACCTAAGTTTGAGGATTGCGCTCAAATCAAATGTCCTAGAACCAAATTTCCACATGTAACTACTAGATTGTGATACAATACACTATTGGGTGAAGTTTGGTTGACTTCTGCGCAGCGGTTTGGGAGTTAACATCAAAATTACATTTCTCGGTCATATCGCGTAGATCTCACTGTGAAAAGGCTTAAATGACTTTTTTAATTAAGTTTGATGATTGCGCTCAAACCAAATGTCCTAGAACCAAATTTTCAAATGTAACTACTAGATTGTGATACAATACACTATTGGGTGAAGTTTGGTTGACTTCTGCGCAGCGGTTTGGGAGTTAACATCAAAATTACATTTCTCAGCCATATCGCATAGATCTCACTGTGAAAAGGCTTAAATGGCTTTTTTGACCTAAGTTTGAGGATTGCGCTCAAATCAAATGTCCTAGAACCAAATTTTCACATGTAACTACTAGATTGTGATACAATACACTATTGGGTGAAGTTTGGTTGACTTCTGCGCAGCGGTTTGGGAGTTAACATCAAAATTACATTTCTCGACCATATCGCATAGATCTCACTGTGAAAAGGCTTAAATGGCTTTTTTGACCTAAGTTTGAGGATTGCGCTCAAATCAAATGTCCTAGAACGAAATTTTCAAATGTAACTACTAGATTGTGATACAATACACTATTGGGTGAAGTTTGGTTGACTTCTGCGCAGCGGTTTGGGAGTTAACATCAAAATTACACTTCTCGGCCATATCGCGTAGATCTCACTGTGAAAAGGCTTAAATGACTTTTTTAATTAAGTTTGATGATTGCGCTCAAACCAAATGTCCTAGAACTAAATTTCCAAATGTAACTACTAGATTTTGATAAAATACACTATTGGGTGAAGTTTGGTTGACTTCTGCGCAGCGGTTTGGGAGTTAACATCAAAATTACATTTCTCAGCCATATCGCATAGATCTCACTGTGAAAAGGCTTAAATGACTTTTTTTAACTAAGTTTGAAGATTGCGCTCAAACCAAATGTCCTAGAACTAAATTTCCAAATGTAACTATTAGATTGTGATAAAATACACTATTGGGTGAAGTTTGGTTGACTTCTGCGCAGCGGTTTGGGAGTTAACATCAAAATTACATTTCTCGGCCATATCGCATAGATCTCACTGTGAAAAGGCTTAAATGACTTTTTTAATTAAGTTTGATGATTGCGCTCAAACCAAATGTCCTAGAACGAAAATTTCAAATGTAACTACTAGATTGTGATACAATACACTATTGGGTGAAGTTTGGTTGACTTCTGCGCAGCGGTTTGGGAGTTAACATCAAAATTACATTTCTCGGCCATATCGCGTAGATCTCACTGTGAAAAGGCTTAAATGGCTTTTTTGACCTAAGTTTGAGGATTGCGCTCAAATCAAATGTCCTAGAACCAAATTTTTACATGTAACTACTAGATTGTGATACAATACACTATTGGGTGAAATTTGGTTGACTTCTGCGCAGCGGTTTGGGAGTTAACATCAAAATTACATTTCTCGGCCATATCGCATAGATCTCACTGTGAAAAGGCTTAAATGGCTTTTTTGACCTAAGTTTGAGGATTGCGCTCAAATCAAATGTCCTACAACCAAATTTCCACATGTACCTACTAGATTGTGATACAATACACTATTGGGTGAAGTTTGGTTGACTTCTGCGCAGCGGTTTGGGAGTGAACATCAAAATTACATTTCTCGGCCATATCGCATAGATCTCACTGTGAAAAGGCTTAAATGACTTTTTTAATTAAGTTTGAAGATTGCGCTCAAACCAAATGTCCTAGAACTAAATTTCCAAATGTAACTACTAGATTGTGATAAAATACACTATTGGGTGAAGTTTGGTTGACTTCTGCGCAGCGGTTTGGGAGTTAACATCAAAATTACATTTCTCGGCCATATCGCATAGATCTCACTGTGAAAAGGCTTAAATGACTTTTTTAATTAAGTTTGATGATTGCGCTCAAACCAAATGTCCTAGAACGAAATTTCCAAATGTAACTACTAGATTGTGATACAATACACTATTGGGTGAAGTTTGGTTGACTTCTGCGCAGCGGTTTGGGAGTTAACATCAAAATTACATTTCTCGGCCATATCGCGTAGATCTCACTGTGAAAAGGCTTAAATGGCTTTTTTGACCTAAGTTTGAGGATTGCGCTCAAATCAAATGTCCTAGAACCAAATTTCCACATGTAACTACTAGATTGTGATACAATACACTATTGGGTGAAGTTTGGTTGACTTCTGCGCAGCGGTTTGGGAGTTAACATCAAAATTACATTTCTCGGCCATATCGCGTAGATCTCACTGTGAAAAGGCTTAAATGACTTTTTTAATTAAGTTTGATGATTGCGCTCAAACCAAATGTCCTAGAACTAAATTTCCAAATGTAACTACTAGATTGTGATAAAATACACTATTGGGTGAAGTTTGGTTGACTTCTGCGCAGCGGTTTGGGAGTTAACATCAAAATTACATTTCTCGGCCATATCGCATAGATCTCACTGTGAAAAGGCTTAAATGGCTTTTTTGACCTAAGTTTGAGGATTGCGCTCAAATCAAATGTCCTAGAACCAAATTTCCACATGTAACTACTAGATTGTGATACAATACACTAATGGGTGAAGTTTGGTTGACTTCTGCGCAGCGGTTTGGGAGTGAACATCAAAATTACATTTCTCGGCCATATCGCATAGATCTCACTGTGAAAAGGCTTAAATGACTTTTTTAATTAAGTTTGATGATTGCGCTCAAACCAAATGTCCTAGAACGAAATTTTCAAATGTAACTACTAGATTGTGATACAATACACTATTGGGTGAAGTTTGGTTGACTTCTGCGCAGCGGTTTGGGAGTTAACATCAAAAATACATTTCTCGGCCATATCGCGTAGATCTCACTGTGAAAAGGCTTAAATGGCTTTTTTGACCTAAGTTTGAGGATTGCGCTCAAATCAAATGTCCTAGAACCAAATTTCCACATGTAACTACTAGATTGTGATACAATACACTATTGGGTGAAGTTTGGTTTACTTCTGCGCAGCGGTTTGGGAGTTAACATCAAAATTACATTTCTCGGCCATATCGCGTAGATCTCACTGTGAAAAGGCTTAAATGACTTTTTTAATTAAGTTTGATGATTGCGCTCAAACCAAATGTCCTAGAACCAAATTTCCAAATGTAACTACTAGATTGTGATACAATACACTATTGGGTGAAGTTTGGTTGACTTCTGCGCAGCGGTTTGGGAGTTAACATCAAAATTACATTTCTCGGCCATATCGCATAGATCTCACTGTGAAAAGGCTTAAATGACTTTTTTAATTAAGTTTGATGATTGCGCTCAAACCAAATGTCCTAGAACCAAATTTCCAAATGTAACTACTAGATTGTGATACAATACACTATTGGGTGAAGTTTGGTTGACTTCTGCGCAGCGGTTTGGGAGTTAACATCAAAATTACATTTCTCGGCCATATCGCATAGATCTCACTGTGAAAAGGATTAAATGGCTTTTTTGACCTAAGTTTGAGGATTGCGCTCAAATCAAATGTCCTAGAACCAAATTTCCACATGTAACTACTAGATTGTGATACAATACACTATTGGGTGAAGTTTGGTTGACTTCTGCGCAGCGGTTTGGGAGTTAACATCAAAATTACATTTCTCGGCCATATCGCATAGATCTCACTGTGAAAAGGCTTAAATGGCTTTTTTGACCTAAGTTTGAGGATTGCGCTCAAATCAAATGTCCTAGAACCAAATTTCCACATGTAACTACTAGATTGTGATACAATACACTATTGGGTGAAGTTTGGTTGACTTCTGCGCAGCGGTTTGGGAGTTAACATCAAAATTACATTTCTCGGCCATATCGCGTAGATCTCACTGTGAAAAGGCTTAAATTACTTTTTTTAATTAAGTTTGAAGATTGCGCTCAAACCAAATGTCCTAGAACTAAATTTCCAAATGTAACTACTAGATTGTCATAAAATACACTATTGGGTGAAGTTTGGTTGACTTCTGCGCAGCGGTTTGGGAGTTATTATCAAAATTACATTTCTCGGCCATATCGCATAGATCTCACTGTGAAAAGGCTTAAATGACTTTTTTAATTAAGTTTGATGATTGCGCTCAAACCAAATGTCCTAGAACGAAATTTCCAAATGTAACTACTAGATTGTGATACAATACACTATTGGGTGAAGTTTGGTTGACTTCTGCGCAGCGGTTTGGGAGTTAACATCAAAATTACATTTCTCGGCCATATCGCGTAGATCTCACTGTGAAAAGGCTTAAATGGCTTTTTTGACCTAAGTTTGAGGATTGCGCTCAAATCAAATGTCCAAGAACCAAATTTCCACATGTAACTACTAGATTGTGATACAATACACTATTGGGTGAAGTTTTGTTGACTTCTGCGCAGCGGTTTGGGAGTTAACATCAAAATTACATTTCTCGGCCATATCGCGTAGACCTCACTGTGAAAAGGCTTTAATGACTTTTTTAATTAAGTTTGATGATTGCGCTCAAACCAAATGTCCTAGAACCAAATTTCCAAATGTAACTACTAGATTTTGATACAATACACTATTGGGTGAAGTTTGGTTGACTTCTGCGCAGCGGTTTGGGAGTTAACATCAAAATTACATTTCTCGGCCATATCGCGTAGATCTCACTGTGAAAAGGCTTAAATGGCTTTTTTGACCTAAGTTTGAGGATTGCGCTCAAATCAAATGTCCTAGAACCAAATTTCCACATGTAACTACTAGATTGTGATACAATACACTATTGGGTGAAGTTTGGTTGACTTCTGCGCAGCGGTTTGGGAGTTAACATCAAAATTACATTTCTCGGCCATATTGCGTAGATCTCACTGTGAAAAGGCTTAAATGACTTTTTTAATTAAGTTTGATGATTGCGCTCAAACCAAATGTCCTAGAACTAAATTTCCAAATGTAACTACTAGATTGTGATAAAATACACTATTGGGTGAAGTTTGGTTGACTTCTGCGCAGCGGTTTGGGAGTTAACATCAAAATTACATTTCTCGGCCATATCGCATAGATCTCACTGTGAAAAGGCTTAAATGGCTTTTTTGACCTAAGTTTGAGGATTGCGCTCAAATCAAATGTCCTAGAACCAAATTTCCACATGTAACTACTAGATTGTGATACAATACACTAATGGGTGAAGTTTGGTTGACTTCTGCGCAGCGGTTTGGGAGTGAACATCAAAATTACATTTCTCGGCCATATCGCATAGATCTCACTGTGAAAAGGCTTAAATGACTTTTTTAATTAAGTTTGATGATTGCGCTCAAACCAAATGTCCTAGAACGAAATGTTCAAATGTAACTACTAGATTGTGATACAATACACTATTGGGTGAAGTTTGGTTGACTTCTGCGCAGCGGTTTGGGAGTTAACATCAAAAATACATTTCTCGGCCATATCGCGTAGATCTCACTGTGAAAAGGCTTAAATGGCTTTTTTGACCTAAGTTTGAGGATTGCGCTCAAATCAAATGTCCTAGAACCAAATTTTTACATGTAACTACTAGATTGTGATACAATACACTATTGGGTGAAATTTGGTTGACTTCTGCGCAGCGGTTTGGGAGTTAACATCAAAATTACATTTCTCGGCCATATCGCATAGATCTCACTGTGAAAAGGCTTAAATGGCTTTTTTGACCTAAGTTTGAGGATTGCGCTCAAATCAAATGTCCTACAACCAAATTTCCACATGTACCTACTAGATTGTGATACAATACACTATTGGGTGAAGTTTGGTTGACTTCTGCGCAGCGGTTTGGGAGTGAACATCAAAATTACATTTCTCGGCCATATCGCATAGATCTCACTGTGAAAAGGCTTAAATGACTTTTTTAATTAAGTTTGAAGATTGCGCTCAAACCAAATGTCCTAGAACTAAATTTCCAAATGTAACTACTAGATTGTGATAAAATACACTATTGGGTGAAGTTTGGTTGACTTCTGCGCAGCGGTTTGGGAGTTAACATCAAAATTACATTTCTCGGCCATATCGCATAGATCTCACTGTGAAAAGGCTTAAATGACTTTTTTAATTAAGTTTGATGATTGCGCTCAAACCAAATGTCCTAGAACGAAATTTCCAAATGTAACTACTAGATTGTGATACAATACACTATTGGGTGAAGTTTGGTTGACTTCTGCGCAGCGGTTTGGGAGTTAACATCAAAATTACATTTCTCGGCCATATCGCGTAGATCTCACTGTGAAAAGGCTTAAATGGCTTTTTTGACCTAAGTTTGAGGATTGCGCTCAAATCAAATGTCCTAGAACCAAATTTCCACATGTAACTACTAGATTGTGATACAATACACTATTGGGTGAAGTTTGGTTTACTTCTGCGCAGCGGTTTGGGAGTTAACATCAAAATTACATTTCTCGGCCATATCGCGTAGATCTCACTGTGAAAAGGCTTAAATGACTTTTTTAATTAAGTTTGATGATTGCGCTCAAACCAAAT